>NW_025963641.1:0-168128 GCF_910591885.1 Bombus terrestris | reverse complement strand
ACAACGTGGGACAACGTGGGACAACGTGGGACAACGTGGGACAACGTGGGGCAACGTGGGACAACGTGGGACATCGTGGGACAACGTGGGACAACGAGGGACAACGTGGGACAACGTGGGACAACGTGGGACACCGTTGGACATCGTTGGACACCGTGGGACAACGTGGGACAACGTGGGACAACGTGGGACACCGTTGGACACCGTTGGACATCGTTGGACATCGTTGGACACCGTGGGACAACGTGGGACAACGTGGGACAACGTGGGACAACGTGGGACAACGTGGGACAACGTGGGACAACGTGGGACAACGTGGGACAACGTGGGACACCGTTGGACATCGTTGGACACCGTGGGACAACGTGGGGCAACGTGGGACAACGTGGGACATCGTTGGACACCGTTGGACACCGTTGGACACCGTTGGACACCGTTGGACATCGGTGGACATCGTGGGACACCGTTGGACACCGTGGGACAACGTGGGACAACGTGGGACAACGTGGGACACCGTTGGACACCGTTGGACATCGTTGGACATCGTTGGACATCGTGGGACACCGTTGGACAACGTGGGACAACGTGGGACAACGTGGGACAACGTGGGACAACGTGCGACAACGTGGGACAACGTGGGACAACGTGGGACACCGTTGGACATCGTTGGACACCGTGGGACAACGTGGGACAACGTGGGACAACGTGGGACATCGTTGGACACCGTTGGACACCGTTGGACATCGTTGGACACCGTGGGACAACGTGGGACAACGTGGGACAACGTGGGACAACGTGGGACAACGTCGGACAACGTGGGACAACGTGGGACAATGTGGGACAACGTGGGACAACGTGGGACAACGTGGGACAACGTGGGACAACGTGGGACAACGTGGGACACCGTTGGACACCGTGGGACACCGTTGGACACCGTTGGACATCGTTGGACACCGTGGGACAACGTGGGACAACGTGGGACAACGTGGGACAACGTGGGACAACGTGGGACAACGTGGGACACCGTTGGACATCGTTGGACACCGTGGGACAACGTGGGACAACGTGGGACAACGTGGGACAACGTGGGACACCGTTGGACACCGTGGGACACCGTTGGACACCGTTGGACATCGTTGGACACCGTGGGACAACGTGGGACAACGTGGGACAACGTGGGACAACGTGGGACAACGTGGGACACCGTTGGACACCGTGGGACACCGTTGGACACCGTTGGACATCGTTGGACACCGTGGGACAACGTGGGACAACGTGGGACAACGTGGGACAACGTGGGACAACGTGGGACAACGTGGGACAACGTGGGACAACGTGGGACAACGTGGGACAACGTGGGACATCGTGGGACAACGTGGGACAACGTGGGACAACGTGGGACAACGTGGGACACCGTTGGACAACGTGGGACACCGTGGGACATCGTTGGACACCGTGGGACAACGTGGGACAACGTGGGACCACGTGGGACAACGTGGGACAACGTGGGACAACGTGGGACAACGTGGGACAACGTGGGACAACGTTGGACATCGTTGGACATCATTGGACACCGTGGGACAACGTGGGACAACGTGGGACAACGTGGGACAACGTGGGACAACGTGGGACAACGTGGGACAACGTGGGACAACGTTGGACACCGTTGGACATCGTTGGACACCGTGGGACAACGTGGGACAACGTGGGACAACGTGGGACAACGTGGGACAACGTGGGACAACGTGGGACAACGTGGGACAACTTGGGACAACGTGGGACAACGTGGGACAACGTGGGACATCGTGGGACAACGTGGGACAACGTGGGACAACGTGGGACAACGTGGGACACCGTTGGACAACGTGGGACACCGTTGGACATCGTTGGACACCGTGGGACAACGCGGGACAACGTGGGACAACGTGGGACACCGTTGGACACCGTTGGACATCGTTGGACATCGTTGGACATCGTGGGACACCGTTGGACATCGCTGGACACCGTTGTACATCGTTGGACACCGTGGGACAACGTGGGACAACGTGGGACAACGTGGGACAACGTGGGACAACGTGGGACAACGTGGGACAACGTGGGACAACGTGGGGCAACGTGGGACAACGTGGGACAACGTGGGACAACGTGGGACAACGAGGGACAACGTGGGACAACGTGGGACAACGTGGGACACCGTTGGACATCGTTGGACACCGTGGGACAACGTGGGACAACGTGGGACAACGTGGGACACCGTTGGACACCGTTGGACATCGTTGGACATCGTTGGACACCGTGGGACAACGTGGGACAACGTGGGACAACGTGGGACAACGTGGGACAACGTGGGACAACGTGGGACAACGTGGGACAACGTGGGACAACGTGGGACACCGTTGGACATCGTTGGACACCGTGGGACAACGTGGGACAACGTGGGACAACGTGGGACATCGTTGGACACCGTTGGACACCGTTGGACACCGTTGGACACCGTTGGACATCGGTGGACATCGTGGGACACCGTTGGACACCGTGGGACAACGTGGGACAACGTGGGACAACGTGGGACACCGTTGGACACCGTTGGACATCGTTGGACATCGTTGGACATCGTGGGACACCGTTGGACAACGTGGGACAACGTGGGACAACGTGGGACAACGTGGGACAACGTGCGACAACGTGGGACAACGTGGGACAACGTGGGACACCGTTGGACATCGTTGGACACCGTGGGACAACGTGGGACAACGTGGGACAACGTGGGACATCGTTGGACACCGTTGGACACCGTTGGACATCGTTGGACACCGTGGGACAACGTGGGACAACGTGGGACAACGTGGGACAACGTGGGACAACGTCGGACAACGTGGGACAACGTGGGACAATGTGGGACAACGTGGGACAACGTGGGACAACGTGGGACAACGTGGGACAACGTGGGACAACGTGGGACACCGTTGGACACCGTGGGACACCGTTGGACACCGTTGGACATCGTTGGACACCGTGGGACAACGTGGGACAACGTGGGACAACGTGGGACAACGTGGGACAACGTGGGACAACGTGGGACACCGTTGGACATCGTTGGACACCGTGGGACAACGTGGGACAACGTGGGACAACGTGGGACAACGTGGGACAACGTGGGACACCGTTGGACAACGTGGGACACCGTGGGACATCGTTGGACACCGTGGGACAACGTGGGACAACGTGGGACCACGTGGGACAACGTGGGACAACGTGGGACACCGTTGGACAACGTGGGACACCGTTGGACATCGTTGGACACCGTTGGACACCGTTGGACATCGGTGGACATCGTGGGACACCGTTGGACACCGTGGGACAACGTGGGACAACGTGGGACAACGTGGGACACCGTTGGACACCGTTGGACATCGTTGGACATCGTTGGACATCGTGGGACACCGTTGGACAACGTGGGACAACGTGGGACAACGTGGGACAACGTGGGACAACGTGGGACACCGTTGGACACCGTGGGACACCGTTGGACACCGTTGGACATCGTTGGACACCGTGGGACAACGTGGGACAACGTGGGACAACGTGGGACAACGTGGGACAACGTGGGACAACGTGGGACAACGTGGGACAACGTGGGACAACGTGGGACATCGTGGGACAACGTGGGACAACGTGGGACAACGTGGGACAACGTGGGACACCGTTGGACAACGTGGGACACCGTGGGACATCGTTGGACACCGTGGGACAACGTGGGACAACGTGGGACCACGTGGGACAACGTGGGACAACGTGGGACAACGTGGGACAACGTGGGACAACGTGGGACAACGTTGGACATCGTTGGACATCATTGGACACCGTGGGACAACGTGGGACAACGTGGGACAACGTGGGACAACGTGGGACAACGTGGGACAACGTGGGACAACGTGGGACAACGTTGGACACCGTTGGACATCGTTGGACACCGTGGGACAACGTGGGACAACGTGGGACAACGTGGGACAACGTGGGACAACGTGGGACAACGTGGGACAACGTGGGACAACTTGGGACAACGTGGGACAACGTGGGACAACGTGGGACATCGTGGGACAACGTGGGACAACGTGGGACAACGTGGGACAACGTGGGACACCGTTGGACAACGTGGGACACCGTTGGACATCGTTGGACACCGTGGGACAACGCGGGACAACGTGGGACAACGTGGGACACCGTTGGACACCGTTGGACATCGTTGGACATCGTTGGACATCGTGGGACACCGTTGGACATCGTTGGACATCGTTGGACACCGTGGGACAACGTGGGACAACGTGGGACAACGTGGGACAACGTGGGACAACGTGGGACAACGTGGGACAACGTGGGACAACGTGGGACAACGTGGGACAACGTGGGACAACGTGGGACAACGTGGGACAACGTGGGACAACGTGGGACACCGTTGGACATCGTTGGACAACGTGGGACAACGTGGGACAACGTGGGACAACGTGGGACAACGTGGGACAACGTGGGACACCGTTGGACACCGTGGGACACCGTTGGACACCGTTGGACATCGTTGGACACCGTGGGACAACGTGGGACAACGTGGGACAACGTGGGACAACGTGGGACAACGTGGGACACCGTTGGACACCGTGGGACACCGTTGGACACCGTTGGACATCGTTGGACACCGTGGGACAACGTGGGACAACGTGGGACAACGTGGGACACCGTTGGACAACGTGGGACACCGTTGGACATCGTTGGACACCGTGGGACAACGTGGGACAACGTGGGACAACGTGGGACACCGTTGGACACCGTTGGACATCGTTGGACATCGTTGGACATCGTGGGACACCGTTGGACATCGCTGGACACCGTTGGACATCGTTGGACACCGTTGGACATCGTTGGACACCGTGGGACAACGTGGGACAACGTGGGACAACGTGGGACAACGTGGGACACCGTTGGACACCGTTGGACATCGTTGGACACCGTTGGACACCGTGGGACAACGTGGGACAACGTGGGACAACGTGGGACAACGTGGGACAACGTGGGACAACGTGGGACAACGTGGGACAACGTGGGACAACGTGGGACAACGTGGGACAACGTGGGACAACGTGGGACAACGTGGGACAACGTGGGACAACGTGGGACAACGTGGGACAACGTGGGACATCGTGGGACAACGTGGGACAACGTGGGACAACGTGGGACAACGTGGGACAACGTTGGACACCGTTGGACATCGTTGGACACCGTGGGACAACGTGGGACAACGTGGGACAACGTGGGACACCGTTGGACACCGTTGGACACCGTTGGACACCGTTGGACATCGTTGGACACCGTGGGACAACGTGGGACAACGTGGGACAACGTGGGAAACCATGGAACAACGTGGGACAACGTGGGACACCGTTGGACATCGTTGGACAACGTGGGACAACGTGGGACAACGTGGGACAACGTGGGACAACGTGGGACAACGTGGGACAACGTGGGACACCGTTGGACACCGTGGGACACCGTTGGACACCGTTGGACATCGTTGGACACCGTGGGACAACGTGGGACAACGTGGGACAACGTGGGACAACGTGGGACAACGTGGGACAACGTGGGACAACGTGGGACAACGTGGCACAACGTGGGACAACGTGGGACAACGTGGGACATCGTGGGACAACGTGGGACAACGTGGGACAACGTGGGACAACGTGGGACACCGTTGGACAACGTGGGACACCGTTGGACATCGTTGGACACCGTGGGACAACGTGGGACAACGTGGGACCACGTGGGACAACGTGGGACAACGTGGGACAACGTGGGACAACGTGGGACAACGTGGGACAACGTGGGACAACGTGGGACAACGTGGGACAACGTGGGACAACGTGGGACAACGTGGGACAACGTGGGACACCGTTGGACATCGTTGGACAACATGGGACAACGTGGGACAACGTGGGACAACGTGGGACAACGTGGGACAACGTGGGACACCGTTGGACACCGTGGGACACCGTTGGACACCGTTGGACATCGTTGGACACCGTGGGACAACGTGGGACAACGTGGGACAACGTGGGACAACGTGGGACAACGTGGGACAACGTGGGACAACGTGGGACAACGTGGGACAACGTGGGACAACGTGGGACAACGTGGGACAACGTGGGACAACGTGGGACAACGTGGGACAACTTGGGACAACGTGGGACAACGTGGGACAACGTGGGACATCGTGGGACAACGTGGGACAACGTGGGACAACGTGGGACAACGTGGGACAACGTGGGACAACGTGGGACATCGTGGGACAACGTGGGACAACGTGGGACAACGTGGAACAACGTGGGACATCGTTGGACACCGTTGGACACCGTGGGACAACGTGGGACAACGTGGGACAACGTGGGACAACGTGGGACAACGTGGGACAACGTGGGACAACGTGGGACAACGTGGGACAACGTGGGACACCGTGGGACAACGTGGGACAACGTGGGACAACGTGGGAAACCATGGAACAACGTGGGACAACGTGGGACACCGTTGGACATCGTTGGACAACGTGGGACAACGTGGGACAACGTGGGACAACGTGGGACAACGTGGGACAACGTGGGACAACGTGGGACAACGTGGGACATCGTGGGACAACGTGGGACAACGTGGGACAACGTGGGACAACGTGGGACAACGTGGGACACCGTTGGACATCGTTGGACAACGTGGGACAACGTGGGACAACGTGGGACAACGTGGGACAACGTGGGACAACGTGGGACAACGTGGGACATCGTGGGACAACGTGGGACAACGTGGGACAACGTGGGACAACGTGGGACAACGTGGGACACCGTTGGACATCGTTGGACACCGTGGGACAACGTGGGACAACGTGGGACAACGTGGGACACCGTTGGACACCGTTGGACACCGTTGGACACCGTTGGACATCGTTGGACACCGTGGGACAACGTGGGACAACGTGGGACAACGTGGGAAACCATGGAACAACGTGGGACAACGTGGGACACCGTTGGACATCGTTGGACAACGTGGGACAACGTGGGACAACGTAGGACAACGTGGGACAACGTGGGACAACGTGGGACAACGTGGGACAACGTGGGACAACGTGGGACATCGTGGGACAACGTGGGACAACGTGGGACAACGTGGGACAACGTGGGACAACGTGGGACACCGTTGGACAACGTGGGACACCGTTGGACATCGTTGGACACCGTGGGACAACGTGGGACAACGTGGGACAACGTGGGACACCGTTGGACACCGTTGGACATCGTTGGACATCGTTGGACATCGTGGGACACCGTTGGACATCGCTGGACACCGTTGGACATCGTTGGACACCGTGGGACAACGTGGGACAACGTAGGACAACGTGGGACAACGTGGGACAACGTGGGACACCGTTGGACACCGTTGGACATCGTTGGACAACATGGGACAACGTGGGACAACGTGGGACAACGTGGGACAACGTGGGACAACGTGGGACACCGTTGGACACCGTGGGACACCGTTGGACACCGTTGGACATCGTTGGACACCGTGGGACAACGTGGGACAACGTGGGACAACGTGGGACAACGTGGGACAACGTGGGACAACGTGGGACAACGTGGGACAACTTGGGACAACGTGGGACAACGTGGGACACCGTTGGACACCGTGGGACACCGTTGGAGACCGTTGGACATCGTTGGACACCGTGGGACAACGTGGGACAACGTGGGACAACGTGGGACAACGTGGGACAACGTGGGACAACGTGGGACAACGTGGGACAACGTGGGACATCGTGGGACAACGTGGGACAACGTGGGACAACGTGGGACAACGTGGGACAACGTGGGACACCGTTGGACAACGTGGGACACCGTTGGACATCGTTGGACACCGTGGGACAACGTGGGACAACGTGGGACAACGTGGGACACCGTTGGACACCGTTGGACATCGTTGGACATCGTTGGACATCGTGGGACACCGTTGGACATCGCTGGACACCGTTGGACATCGTTGGACACCGTGGGACAACGTGGGACAACGTAGGACAACGTGGGACAACGTGGGACAACGTGGGACACCGTTGGACACCGTTGGACATCGTTGGACAACATGGGACAACGTGGGACAACGTGGGACAACGTGGGACAACGTGGGACAACGTGGGACACCGTTGGACACCGTAGGACACCGTTGGACACCGTTGGACATCGTTGGACACCGTGGGACAACGTGGGACAACGTGGGACAACGTGGGACAACGTGGGACAACGTGGGACAACGTGGGACAACGTGGGACAACTTGGGACAACGTGGGACAACGTGGGACAACGTGGGACATCGTGGGACAACGTGGGACAACGTGGGACAACGTGGGACACCGTTGGACATCGTTGGACAACATGGGACAACGTGGGACAACGTGGGACAACGTGGGACAACGTGGGACAACGTGGGACACCGTTGGACACCGTGGGACACCGTTGGACACCGTTGGACATCGTTGGACACCGTGGGACTACGTGGGACAACGTGGGACAACGTGGGACAACGTGGGACAACGTGGGACAACGTGGGACAACGTGGGACAACGTGGGACAACGTGGGACAAGGTGGGACACCGTTGGACAACGTGGGACACCGTTGGACATCGTTGGACACCGTGGGACAACGTGGGACAACGTGGGACAACGTGGGACACCGTTGGACACCGTTGGACATCGTTGGACATCGTTGGACATCGTGGGACACCGTTGGACATCGCTGGACACCGTGGGACAACGTGGGACAACGTGGGACAACGTGGGACAACGTGGGACAACGTCGGACAACGTGGGACAACGTGGGACAATGTGGGACAACGTGGGACAACGTGGGACAACGTGGGACAACGTGGGACAACGTGGGACAACGTGGGACAACGTGGGACAACGTGGGACATCGTGGGACAACGTGGGACAACGTGGGACATCGTTGGACACCGTTGGACACCGTGGGACAACGTGGGACAACGTGGGACAACGTGGGACAACGTGGGACACCGTTGGACAACGTGGGACACCGTTGGACATCGTTGGACACCGTGGGACAACGTGGGACAACGTGGGACAACGTGGGACAACGTGGGACACCGTTGGACACCGTTGGACATCGTTGGACACCGTTGGACACCGTGGGACAACGTGGGACAACGTGGGACAACGTGGGACAACGTGGGACAACGTGGGACAACGTGGGACAACGTGGGACAACGTGGGACAACGTGGGACAACGTGGGACAACGTGGGACACCGTTGGACACCGTTGGACAACGTGGGACAACGTGGGACAACGTGGGACAACGTGGGACAACGTGGGACAACGTGGGACAACGTGGGACAACGTGGGACACCGTTGGACACCGTGGGACACCGTTGGACACCGTTGGACATCGTTGGACACCGTGGGACAACGTGGGACAACGTGGGACAACGTGGGACAACGTGGGACAACGTGGGACAACGTGGGACAACGTGGGACAACGTGGGACATCGTGGGACAACGTGGGACAACGTGGGACAACGTGGGACAACGTGGGACAACGTGGGACACCGTTGGACAACGTGGGACACCGTTGGACATCGTTGGACACCGTGGGACAACGTGGGACAACGTGGGACAACGTGGGACACCGTTGGACACCGTTGGACATCGTTGGACATCGTTGGACATCGTGGGACACCGTTGGACATCGCTGGACACCGTTGTACATCGTTGGACACCGTGGGACAACGTGGGACAACGTGGGACAACGTGGGACAACGTGGGACAACGTGGGACAACGTGGGGCAACGTGGGACAACGTGGGACATCGTGGGACAACGTGGGACAACGTGGGACAATGTGGGACAACGTGGGACAACGTGGGACAACGTGGGACAACGTGGGACAACGTGGGACAACGTGGGACACCGTTGGACACCGTGGGACACCGTTGGACACCGTTGGACATCGTTGGACACCGTGGGACAACGTGGGACAACGTGGGACAACGTGGGACAACGTGGGACAACGTGGGACAACGTGGGACACCGTTGGACATCGTTGGACACCGTGGGACAACGTGGGACAACGTGGGACAACGTGGGACAACGTGGGACAACGTGGGACACCGTTGGACACCGTGGGACACCGTTGGACACCGTTGGACATCGTTGGACACCGTGGGACAACGTGGGACAACGTGGGACAACGTGGGACAACGTGGGACAACGTGGGACACCGTGGGACACCGTGGGACACCGTTGGACACCGTTGGACATCGTTGGACACCGTGGGACAACGTGGGACAACGTGGGACAACGTGGGACAACGTGGGACAACGTGGGACAACGTGGGACAACGTGGGACAACGTGGGACAACGTGGGACAACGTGGGACACCGTTGGACAACGTGGGACACCGTGGGACATCGTTGGACACCGTGGGACAACGTGGGACAACGTGGGACCACGTGGGACAACGTGGGACAACGTGGGACAACGTGGGACAACGTGGGACAACGTGGGACAACGTTGGACATCGTTGGACATCATTGGACACCGTGGGACAACGTGGGACAACGTGGGACAACGTGGGACAACGTGGGACAACGTGGGACAACGTGGGACAACGTGGGACAACGTTGGACACCGTTGGACATCGTTGGACACCGTGGGACAACGTGGGACAACGTGGGACAACGTGGGACAACGTGGGACAACGTGGGACAACGTGGGACAACGTGGGACAACTTGGGACAACGTGGGACAACGTGGGACAACGTGGGACATCGTGGGACAACGTGGGACAACGTGGGACAACGTGGGACAACGTGGGACACCGTTGGACAACGTGGGACACCGTTGGACATCGTTGGACACCGTGGGACAACGCGGGACAACGTGGGACAACGTGGGACACCGTTGGACACCGTTGGACATCGTTGGACATCGTTGGACATCGTGGGACACCGTTGGACATCGTTGGACATCGTTGGACACCGTGGGACAACGTGGGACAACGTGGGACAACGTGGGACAACGTGGGACAACGTGGGACAACGTGGGACAACGTGGGACATCGTGGGACAACGTGGGACAACGTGGGACAACGTGGGACAACGTGGGACAACGTTGGACACCGTTGGACATCGTTGGACACCGTGGGACAACGTGGGACAACGTGGGACAACGTGGGACACCGTTGGACACCGTTGGACACCGTTGGACACCGTTGGACATCGTTGGACACCGTGGGACAACGTGGGACAACGTGGGACAACGTGGGAAACCATGGAACAACGTGGGACAACGTGGGACACCGTTGGACATCGTTGGACAACGTGGGACAACGTGGGACAACGTGGGACAACGTGGGACAACGTGGGACAACGTGGGACACCGTTGGACACCGTGGGACACCGTTGGACACCGTTGGACATCGTTGGACACCGTGGGACAACGTGGGACAACGTGGGACAACGTGGGACAACGTGGGACAACGTGGGACACCGTTGGACACCGTTGGACACCGTTGGACACCGTTGGACATCGTTGGACACCGTGGGACAACGTGGGACAACGTGGGACAACGTGGGAAACCATGGAACAACGTGGGACAACGTGGGACCACGTGGGACAACGTGGGACAACGTGGGACAACGTGGGACAACGTGGGACAACGTGGGACAACGTGGGACAACGTGGGACAACGTGGGACAACGTGGGACAACGTGGGACAACGTGGGACAACGTGGGACAACGTGGGACACCGTTGGACATCGTTGGACAACATGGGACAACGTGGGACAACGTGGGACAACGTGGGACAACGTGGGACAACGTGGGACACCGTTGGACACCGTGGGACACCGTTGGACACCGTTGGACATCGTTGGACACCGTGGGACAACGTGGGACAACGTGGGACAACGTGGGACAACGTGGAACAACGTGGGACAACGTGGGACAACGTGGGACAACGTGGGACAACGTGGGACAACGTGGGACAACGTGGGACAACGTGGGACAACGTGGGACAACGTGGGACAACGTGGGACAACGTGGGACAACGTGGGACACCGTTGGACATCGTTGGACAACGTGGGACAACGTGGGACAACGTGGGACAACGTGGGACAACGTGGGACACCGTTGGACATCGTTGGACAACATGGGACAACGTGGGACAACGTGGGACAACGTGGGACAACGTGGGACACCGTTGGACATCGTTGGACAACGTGGGACAACGTGGGACAACGTGGGACAACGTGGGACAACGTGGGACACCGTTGGACATCGTTGGACACCGTGGGACAACGCGGGACAACGTGGGACAACGTGGGACACTGTTGGACACCGTTGGACATCGTTGGACATCGTGGGACACCGTTGGACATCGTTGGACATCGTTGGACACCGTGGGACAACGTGGGACAACGTGGGACAACGTGGGACAACGTGGGACAACGTGGGACACCGTTGGACATCGTTGGACAACGTGGGACAACGTGGGACAACGTGGGACAGCGTGGGACAACGTGGGACAACGTGGGACAACGTGGGACACCGTTGCACACCGTTGGACATCGTTGGACAACGTGGGACAACGTGGGACAACGTGGGACAACGTTGGACACCGTGGGACAACGTGGGACAACGTGGGACAACGTGGGACACCGTTGGACACCGTTGGACATCGTTGGACATCGTTGGACATCGTGGGACACCGTTGGACAACGTGGGACAACGTGGGACAACGTGGGACAACGTGGGACAACGTGGGACAACGTGGGACAACGTGGGACAACGTGGGACAACGTGGGACAACGTGGGACAACGTGGGACAACGTGGGACAACGTGGGACAACGTGGGACAACGTGGGACAACGTGGGACAACGTGGGACACCGTTGGACACCGTGGGACACCGTTGGACACCGTTGGACATCGTTGGACATCGTTGGACATCGTTGGACATCGTTGGACACCGTTGGACACCGTTGGACACCGTTGGACATCGTTGGACACCGTGGGACAACGTGGGACAACGTGGGACAACGTGGGACAACGTGGGACAACGTGGGACAACGTGGGACAACGTGGGACAACGTGGGACATCGTGGGACAACGTGGGACAACGTGGGACAACGTGGGACATCGTGGGACAACGTGGGACAACGTGGGACATCGTGGGACAACGTGGGACAACGTGGGACACCGTTGGACACCGTTGGACACCGTTGGACACCGTTGGACATCGTTGGACACCGTGGGACAACGTGGGACAACGTGGGACAACGTGGGAAACCATGGAACAACGTGGGACAACGTGGGACACCGTTGGACATCGCTGGACATCGTTGGACACCGTGGGACAACGTGGGACAACGTGGGACAACGTGGGACAACGTCGGACAACGTGGGACAACGTGGGACAACGTGGGACAACGTGGGACAACGTGGGACAACGTGGGACAACGTGGGACAACGTGGGACAACGTGGGACATCGTGGGACAACGTGGGACAACGTGGGACAACGTGGGACAACGTGGGACACCGTGGGACAACGTGGGACAACGTGGGACAACGTGGGACAACGTGGGACAACGTGGGACAACGTGGGACAACGTGGGACAACGTGGGACAACGTGGGACAACGTGGGACAACGTGGGACAACGTGGGACAACGTGGGACAACGTGGGACAACGTGGGACATCGTGGGACAACGTGGGACAACGTGGGACAACGTGGGACAACGTGGGACAGCGTGGGACACCGTTGGACATCGTTGGACACCGTGGGACAACGTGGGACAACGTGGGACAACGTGGGACACCGTTGGACACCGTTGGACACCGTTGGACACCGTTGGACATCGTTGGTCACCGTGGGACAACGTGGGACAACGTGGGACAACGTGGGAAACCATGGAACAACGTGGGACAACGTGGGACACCGTTGGACATCGTTGGACAACGTGGGACAACGTGGGACAACGTGGGACAACGTGGGACAACGTGGGACAACGTGGGACATCGTGGGACAACGTGGGACAACGTGGGACAACGTGGGACAACGTGGGACATCGTGGGACACCGTGGGACAACGTGGGACAACGTGGGACAACGTGGGACAACGTGGGACAACGTGGGACATCGTAGGACAACGTGGGACAACGTGGGACAACGTGGGACAACGTGGGACACCGTTGGACACCGTTGGACATCGTTGGACACCGTGGGACAACGTGGGACAACGTGGGACAACGTGGGACAACGTGGGACAACGTGGGACAACGTGGGACATCGTGGGACAACGTGGGACAACGTGGGACAACGTGGGACAACGTGGGACACCGTGGGACAACGTGGGACAACGTGGGACAACGTGGGACAACGTGGGACAACGTGGGACAACGTGGGACAACGTGGGACATCGTGGGACAACGTGGGACAACGTGGGACAACGTGGGACACCGTTGGACACCGTTGGACACCGTTGGACACCGTTGGACATCGTTGGACACCGTGGGACAACGTGGGACAACGTGGGACAACGTGGGAAACCATGGAACAACGTGGGACAACGTGGGACACCGTTGGACATCGTTGGACACCGTGGGACACCGTGGGACAACGTGGGACACCGTTGGACACCGTTGGACACCGTTGGACATCGTGGGACACCGTGGGACAACGTGGGACAACGTGGGACAACGTGGGAAACCATGGAACAACGTGGGACAACGTGGGACACCGTTGGACATCGTTGGACAACGTGGGACAACGTGGGACAACGTGGGACAACGTGGGACAACGTGGGACAACGTGGGACATCGTGGGACAACGTGGGACAACGTGGGACAACGTGGGACAACGTGGGACATCGTTGGACACCGTGGGACAACGTGGGACAACGTGGGACAACGTGGGACAACGTGGGACAACGTGGGACATCGTAGGACAACGTGGGACAACGTGGGACAACGTGGGACAACGTGGGACACCGTTGGACAACGTGGGACACCGTTGGACATCGTTGGACAACGTGGGACAACGTGGGACAACGTGGGACCTCGTGGGACAACGTGGGACAACGTGGGACAACGTGGGACAACGTGGGACAACGTGGGACAACGTGGGACATCGTGGGACAACGTGGGACAACGTGGGACACCGTTGGACATAGTTGGACACCGTGGGACACCGTGGGACAACGTGGGACAACGTGGGACAACGTGGGACAACGTGGGACAACGTGGGAAACCATGGAACAACGTGGGACAACGTGGGACACCGTTGGACATCGTTGGACAACGTGGGACAACGTGGGACAACGTGGGACAACGTGGGACAACGTGGGACAACGTGGGACAACGTGGGACACCGTTGGACACCGTGGGACACCGTTGGACACCGTTGGACATCGTTGGACACCGTGGGACAACGTGGGACAACGTGGGACAACGTGGGACAACGTGGGACAACGTGGGACAACGTGGGACAACGTGGGACAACGTGGGACAACGTGGGACAACGTGGGACACCGTTGGACAACGTGGGACACCGTTGGACATCGTTGGACACCGTGGGAGAACGTGGGACACCGTTGGACATCGTTGGACACCGTGGGACACCGTTGGACAACGTGGGACACCGTTGGACAACGTGGGACAACGTGGGACAACGTGGGACAACGTGGGACAACGTGCGACAACGTGGGACAACGTGGGACAACGTGGGACACCGTTGGACATCGTTGGACACCGTGGGACAACGTGGGACAACGTGGGACAACGTGGGACATCGTTGGACACCGTTGGACACCGTTGGACATCGTTGGACACCGTGGGACAACGTGGGACAACGTGGGACAACGTGGGACAACGTGGGACAACGTCGGACAACGTGGGACAACGTGGGACAATGTGGGACAACGTGGGACAACGTGGGACAACGTGGGACAACGTGGGACAACGTGGGACAACGTGGGACACCGTTGGACACCGTGGGACACCGTTGGACACCGTTGGACATCGTTGGACACCGTGGGACAACGTGGGACAACGTGGGACAACGTGGGACAACGTGGGACAACGTGGGACAACGTGGGACACCGTTGGACATCGTTGGACACCGTGGGACAACGTGGGACAACGTGGGACAACGTGGGACAACGTGGGACAACGTGGGACACCGTTGGACACCGTGGGACACCGTTGGACACCGTTGGACATCGTTGGACACCGTGGGACAACGTGGGACAACGTGGGACAACGTGGGACAACGTGGGACAACGTGGGACACCGTTGGACACCGTGGGACACCGTTGGACACCGTTGGACATCGTTGGACACCGTGGGACAACGTGGGACAACGTGGGACAACGTGGGACAACGTGGGACAACGTGGGACAACGTGGGACAACGTGGGACAACGTGGGACAACGTGGGACAACGTGGGACATCGTGGGACAACGTGGGACAACGTGGGACAACGTGGGACAACGTGGGACACCGTTGGACAACGTGGGACACCGTGGGACATCGTTGGACACCGTGGGACAACGTGGGACAACGTGGGACCACGTGGGACAACGTGGGACAACGTGGGACAACGTGGGACAACGTGGGACAACGTGGGACAACGTTGGACATCGTTGGACATCATTGGACACCGTGGGACAACGTGGGACAACGTGGGACAACGTGGGACAACGTGGGACAACGTGGGACAACGTGGGACAACGTGGGACAACGTTGGACACCGTTGGACATCGTTGGACACCGTGGGACAACGTGGGACAACGTGGGACAACGTGGGACAACGTGGGACAACGTGGGACAACGTGGGACAACGTGGGACAACTTGGGACAACGTGGGACAACGTGGGACAACGTGGGACATCGTGGGACAACGTGGGACAACGTGGGACAACGTGGGACAACGTGGGACACCGTTGGACAACGTGGGACACCGTTGGACATCGTTGGACACCGTGGGACAACGCGGGACAACGTGGGACAACGTGGGACACCGTTGGACACCGTTGGACATCGTTGGACATCGTTGGACATCGTGGGACACCGTTGGACATCGCTGGACACCGTTGGACATCGTTGGACACCGTGGGACAACGTGGGACAACGTGGGACAACGTGGGACAACGTGGGACAACGTGGGACAACGTGGGACAACGTGGGACAACGTGGGGCAACGTGGGACAACGTGGGACATCGTGGGACAACGTGGGACAACGAGGGACAACGTGGGACAACGTGGGACAACGTGGGACACCGTTGGACATCGTTGGACACCGTGGGACAACGTGGGACAACGTGGGACAACGTGGGACACCGTTGGACACCGTTGGACATCGTTGGACATCGTTGGACACCGTGGGACAACGTGGGACAACGTGGGACAACGTGGGACAACGTGGGACAACGTGGGACAACGTGGGACAACGTGGGACAACGTGGGACAACGTGGGACACCGTTGGACATCGTTGGACACCGTGGGACAACGTGGGACAACGTGGGACAACGTGGGACATCGTTGGACACCGTTGGACACCGTTGGACACCGTTGGACACCGTTGGACATCGGTGGACATCGTGGGACACCGTTGGACACCGTGGGACAACGTGGGACAACGTGGGACAACGTGGGACACCGTTGGACACCGTTGGACATCGTTGGACATCGTTGGACATCGTGGGACACCGTTGGACAACGTGGGACAACGTGGGACAACGTGGGACAACGTGGGACAACGTGCGACAACGTGGGACAACGTGGGACAACGTGGGACACCGTTGGACATCGTTGGACACCGTGGGACAACGTGGGACAACGTGGGACAACGTGGGACATCGTTGGACACCGTTGGACACCGTTGGACATCGTTGGACACCGTGGGACAACGTGGGACAACGTGGGACAACGTGGGACAACGTGGGACAACGTCGGACAACGTGGGACAACGTGGGACAATGTGGGACAACGTGGGACAACGTGGGACAACGTGGGACAACGTGGGACAACGTGGGACAACGTGGGACACCGTTGGACACCGTGGGACACCGTTGGACACCGTTGGACATCGTTGGACACCGTGGGACAACGTGGGACAACGTGGGACAACGTGGGACAACGTGGGACAACGTGGGACAACGTGGGACACCGTTGGACATCGTTGGACACCGTGGGACAACGTGGGACAACGTGGGACAACGTGGGACAACGTGGGACAACGTGGGACACCGTTGGACACCGTGGGACACCGTTGGACACCGTTGGACATCGTTGGACACCGTGGGACAACGTGGGACAACGTGGGACAACGTGGGACAACGTGGGACAACGTGGGACACCGTTGGACACCGTGGGACACCGTTGGACACCGTTGGACATCGTTGGACACCGTGGGACAACGTGGGACAACGTGGGACAACGTGGGACAACGTGGGACAACGTGGGACAACGTGGGACAACGTGGGACAACGTGGGACAACGTGGGACAACGTGGGACATCGTGGGACAACGTGGGACAACGTGGGACAACGTGGGACAACGTGGGACAACGTGGGACACCGTTGGACAACGTGGGACACCGTGGGACATCGTTGGACACCGTGGGACAACGTGGGACAACGTGGGACCACGTGGGACAACGTGGGACAACGTGGGACAACGTGGGACAACGTGGGACAACGTGGGACAACGTTGGACATCGTTGGACATCATTGGACACCGTGGGACAACGTGGGACAACGTGGGACAACGTGGGACAACGTGGGACAACGTGGGACAACGTGGGACAACGTGGGACAACGTTGGACACCGTTGGACATCGTTGGACACCGTGGGACAACGTGGGACAACGTGGGACAACGTGGGACAACGTGGGACAACGTGGGACAACGTGGGACAACGTGGGACAACTTGGGACAACGTGGGACAACGTGGGACAACGTGGGACATCGTGGGACAACGTGGGACAACGTGGGACAACGTGGGACAACGTGGGACACCGTTGGACAACGTGGGACACCGTTGGACATCGTTGGACACCGTGGGACAACGCGGGACAACGTGGGACAACGTGGGACACCGTTGGACACCGTTGGACATCGTTGGACATCGTTGGACATCGTGGGACACCGTTGGACATCGTTGGACATCGTTGGACACCGTGGGACAACGTGGGACAACGTGGGACAACGTGGGACAACGTGGGACAACGTGGGACAACGTGGGACAACGTGGGACAACGTGGGACAACGTGGGACAACGTGGGACAACGTGGGACAACGTGGGACAACGTGGGACAACGTGGGACACCGTTGGACATCGTTGGACAACGTGGGACAACGTGGGACAACGTGGGACAACGTGGGACAACGTGGGACAACGTGGGACACCGTTGGACACCGTGGGACACCGTTGGACACCGTTGGACATCGTTGGACACCGTGGGACAACGTGGGACAACGTGGGACAACGTGGGACAACGTGGGACAACGTGGGACACCGTTGGACACCGTGGGACACCG
Source organism: Bombus terrestris (assembly GCF_910591885.1). Taxonomy (NCBI): domain Eukaryota; kingdom Metazoa; phylum Arthropoda; class Insecta; order Hymenoptera; family Apidae; genus Bombus; species Bombus terrestris. Next base: position 148,482 of record NW_025963641.1, on the reverse strand, counting down.
TTGGACACCGTTGGACATCGTTGGACACCGTGGGACAACGTGGGACAACGTGGGACAACGTGGGACACCGTTGGACAACGTGGGACACCGTTGGACATCGTTGGACACCGTGGGACAACGTGGGACAACGTGGGACAACGTGGGACACCGTTGGACACCGTTGGACATCGTTGGACATCGTTGGACATCGTGGGACACCGTTGGACATCGCTGGACACCGTTGGACATCGTTGGACACCGTTGGACATCGTTGGACACCGTGGGACAACGTGGGACAACGTGGGACAACGTGGGACAACGTGGGACACCGTTGGACACCGTTGGACATCGTTGGACACCGTTGGACACCGTGGGACAACGTGGGACAACGTGGGACAACGTGGGACAACGTGGGACAACGTGGGACAACGTGGGACAACGTGGGACAACGTGGGACAACGTGGGACAACGTGGGACAACGTGGGACAACGTGGGACAACGTGGGACAACGTGGGACAACGTGGGACAACGTGGGACAACGTGGGACATCGTGGGACAACGTGGGACAACGTGGGACAACGTGGGACAACGTGGGACAACGTTGGACACCGTTGGACATCGTTGGACACCGTGGGACAACGTGGGACAACGTGGGACAACGTGGGACACCGTTGGACACCGTTGGACACCGTTGGACACCGTTGGACATCGTTGGACACCGTGGGACAACGTGGGACAACGTGGGACAACGTGGGAAACCATGGAACAACGTGGGACAACGTGGGACACCGTTGGACATCGTTGGACAACGTGGGACAACGTGGGACAACGTGGGACAACGTGGGACAACGTGGGACAACGTGGGACAACGTGGGACACCGTTGGACACCGTGGGACACCGTTGGACACCGTTGGACATCGTTGGACACCGTGGGACAACGTGGGACAACGTGGGACAACGTGGGACAACGTGGGACAACGTGGGACAACGTGGGACAACGTGGGACAACGTGGCACAACGTGGGACAACGTGGGACAACGTGGGACATCGTGGGACAACGTGGGACAACGTGGGACAACGTGGGACAACGTGGGACACCGTTGGACAACGTGGGACACCGTTGGACATCGTTGGACACCGTGGGACAACGTGGGACAACGTGGGACCACGTGGGACAACGTGGGACAACGTGGGACAACGTGGGACAACGTGGGACAACGTGGGACAACGTGGGACAACGTGGGACAACGTGGGACAACGTGGGACAACGTGGGACAACGTGGGACAACGTGGGACACCGTTGGACATCGTTGGACAACATGGGACAACGTGGGACAACGTGGGACAACGTGGGACAACGTGGGACAACGTGGGACACCGTTGGACACCGTGGGACACCGTTGGACACCGTTGGACATCGTTGGACACCGTGGGACAACGTGGGACAACGTGGGACAACGTGGGACAACGTGGGAAACCATGGAACAACGTGGGACAACGTGGGACACCGTTGGACATCGTTGGACAACGTGGGACAACGTGGGACAACGTGGGACAACGTGGGACAACGTGGGACAACGTGGGACACCGTTGGACACCGTGGGACACCGTTGGACACCGTTGGACATCGTTGGACACCGTGGGACAACGTGGGACAACGTGGGACAACGTGGGACAACGTGGGACAACGTGGGACAACGTGGGACAACGTGGGACAACGTGGGACATCGTGGGACAACGTGGGACAACGTGGGACAACGTGGGACAACGTGGGACAACGTGGGACACCGTTGGACAACGTGGGACACCGTTGGACATCGTTGGACACCGTGGGACAACGTGGGACAACGTGGGACAACGTGGGACACCGTTGGACACCGTTGGACATCGTTGGACATCGTTGGACATCGTGGGACACCGTTGGACATCGCTGGACACCGTTGGACATCGTTGGACACCGTGGGACAACGTGGGACAACGTAGGACAACGTGGGACAACGTGGGACAACGTGGGACACCGTTGGACACCGTTGGACATCGTTGGACAACATGGGACAACGTGGGACAACGTGGGACAACGTGGGACAACGTGGGACAACGTGGGACACCGTTGGACACCGTGGGACACCGTTGGACACCGTTGGACATCGTTGGACACCGTGGGACAACGTGGGACAACGTGGGACAACGTGGGACAACGTGGGACAACGTGGGACAACGTGGGACAACGTGGGACAACTTGGGACAACGTGGGACAACGTGGGACACCGTTGGACACCGTGGGACACCGTTGGAGACCGTTGGACATCGTTGGACACCGTGGGACAACGTGGGACAACGTGGGACAACGTGGGACAACGTGGGACAACGTGGGACAACGTGGGACAACGTGGGACAACGTGGGACATCGTGGGACAACGTGGGACAACGTGGGACAACGTGGGACAACGTGGGACAACGTGGGACACCGTTGGACAACGTGGGACACCGTTGGACATCGTTGGACACCGTGGGACAACGTGGGACAACGTGGGACAACGTGGGACACCGTTGGACACCGTTGGACATCGTTGGACATCGTTGGACATCGTGGGGACACCGTTGGACATCGCTGGACACCGTTGGACATCGTTGGACACCGTGGGACAACGTGGGACAACGTAGGACAACGTGGGACAACGTGGGACAACGTGGGACACCGTTGGACACCGTTGGACATCGTTGGACAACATGGGACAACGTGGGACAACGTGGGACAACGTGGGACAACGTGGGACAACGTGGGACACCGTTGGACACCGTAGGACACCGTTGGACACCGTTGGACATCGTTGGACACCGTGGGACAACGTGGGACAACGTGGGACAACGTGGGACAACGTGGGACAACGTGGGACAACGTGGGACAACGTGGGACAACTTGGGACAACGTGGGACAACGTGGGACAACGTGGGACATCGTGGGACAACGTGGGACAACGTGGGACAACGTGGGACACCGTTGGACATCGTTGGACCAACATGGGACAACGTGGGACAACGTGGGACAACGTGGGACAACGTGGGACAACGTGGGACACCGTTGGACACCGTGGGACACCGTTGGACACCGTTGGACATCGTTGGACACCGTGGGACAACGTGGGACAACGTGTTACAACGTGGGACAACGTGGGACAACGTGGGACAACGTGGGACAACGTGGGACAACGTGGGACAACGTGGGACAAGGTGGGACACCGTTGGACAACGTGGGACACCGTTGGACATCGTTGGACACCGTGGGACAACGTGGGACAACGTGGGACAACGTGGGACACCGTTGGACACCGTTGGACATCGTTGGACATCGTTGGACATCGTGGGACACCGTTGGACATCGCTGGACACCGTGGGACAACGTGGGACAACGTGGGACAACGTGGGACAACGTGGGACAACGTCGGACAACGTGGGACAACGTGGGACAATGTGGGACAACGTGGGACAACGTGGGACAACGTGGACAACGTGGGACAACGTGGGACAACGTGGGACAACGTGGGACAACGTGGGACATCGTGGGACAACGTGGGACAACGTGGGACATCGTTGGACACCGTTGGACACCGTGGGACAACGTGGGACAACGTGGGACAACGTGGGACAACGTGGGACACCGTTGGACAACGTGGGACACCGTTGGACATCGTTGGACACCGTGGGACAACGTGGGACAACGTGGGACAACGTGGGACAACGTGGGACACCGTTGGACACCGTTGGACATCGTTGGACACCGTTGGACACCGTGGGACAACGTGGGACAACGTGGGACAACGTGGGACAACGTGGGACAACGTGGGACAACGTGGGACAACGTGGGACAACGTGGGACAACGTGGGACAACGTGGGACAACGTGGGACAACGTGGGACAACGTGGGACAACGTGGGACAACGTGGGACATCGTGGGACAACGTGGGACAACGTGGGACAACGTGGGACAACGTGGGACAACGTTGGACACCGTTGGACATCGTTGGACACCGTGGGACAACGTGGGACAACGTGGGACAACGTGGGACAACGTGGGACAACGTGGGACAACGTGGGACAACGTGGGACAACGTGGGACAACGTGGGACAACGTGGGACAACGTGGGACAACGTGGGACAACGTGGGACAACGTGGGACACCGTTGGACATCGTTGGACAACATGGGACAACGTGGGACAACGTGGGACAACGTGGGACAACGTGGGACAACGTGGGACACCGTTAGACACCGTGGGACACCGTTGGACACCGTTGGACATCGTTGGACACCGTGGGACAACGTGGGACAACGTGGGACAACGTGGGACAACGTGGGACAACGTGGGACAACGTGGGACAACGTGGACACTTGGACAACGTGGGACAACGTGGGACAACGTGGGACATCGTGGGACAACGTGGGACAACGTGGGACAACGTGGGACAACGTGGGACACCGTTGGACAACGTGGGACACCGTTGGACATCGTTGGACACCGTGGGACAACGCGGGACAACGTGGGACAACGTGGGACACCGTTGGACACCGTTGGACATCGTTGGACATCGTTGGACATCGTGGGACACCGTTGGACATCGTTGGACATCGTTGGACACCGTGGGACAACGTGGGACAACGTGGGACAACGTGGGACAACGTGGGACAACGTGGGACAACGTGGGACAACGTGGGACAACGTGGGACAACGTGGGACAACGTGGGACAACGTGGGACAACGTGGGACACCGTTGGACACCGTTGGACAACGTGGGACAACGTGGGACAACGTGGGACAACGTGGGACAACGTGGGACAACGTGGGACAACGTGGGACAACGTGGGACACCGTTGGACACCGTGGGACACCGTTGGACACCGTTGGACATCGTTGGACACCGTGGGACAACGTGGGACAACGTGGGACAACGTGGGACAACGTGGGACAACGTGGGACAACGTGGGACAACGTGGGACAACGTGGGACATCGTGGGACAACGTGGGACAACGTGGGACAACGTGGGCCAACGTGGGACAACGTGGGACACCGTTGGACAACGTGGGACACCGTTGGACATCGTTGGACACCGTGGGACAACGTGGGACAACGTGGGACAACGTGGGACACCGTTGGACACCGTTGGACATCGTTGGACATCGTTGGACATCGTGGGACACCGTTGGACATCGCTGGACACCGTTGTACATCGTTGGACACCGTGGGACAACGTGGGACAACGTGGGACAACGTGGGACAACGTGGGACAACGTGGGACAACGTGGGGCAACGTGGGACAACGTGGGACATCGTGGGACAACGTGGGACAACGTGGGACACCGTGGGACAACGTGGGACAACGTGGGACAACGTGGGACAACGTGGGACAACGTGGGACACCGTTGGACATCGTTGGACACCGTGGGACAACGTGGGACAACGTGGGACAACGTGGGACAACGTGGGACAACGTGGGACACCGTTGGACACCGTGGGACACCGTTGGACACCGTTGGACATCGTTGGACACCGTGGGACAACGTGGGACAACGTGGGACAACGTGGGACAACGTGGGACAACGTGGGACACCGTTGGACACCGTGGGACACCGTTGGACACCGTTGGACATCGTTGGACACCGTGGGACAACGTGGGACAACGTGGGACAACGTGGGACAACGTGGGACAACGTGGGACAACGTGGGACAACGTGGGACAACGTGGGACAACGTGGGACAACGTGGGACACCGTTGGACAACGTGGGACACCGTGGGACATCGTTGGACACCGTGGGACCACGTGGGACAACGTGGGACAACGTGGGACAACGTGGGACAACGTGGGACAACGTGGGACAACGTTGGACATCGTTGGACATCATTGGACACCGTGGGACAACGTGGGACAACGTGGGACAACGTGGGACAACGTGGGACAACGTGGGACAACGTGGGACAACGTGGGACAACGTTGGACACCGTTGGACATCGTTGGACACCGTGGGACAACGTGGGACAACGTGGGACAACGTGGGACAACGTGGGACAACGTGGGACAACGTGGGACAACGTGGGACAACTTGGGACAACGTGGGACAACGTGGGACAACGTGGGACATCGTGGGACAACGTGGGACAACGTGGGACAACGTGGGACAACGTGGGACACCGTTGGACAACGTGGGACACCGTTGGACATCGTTGGACACCGTGGGACAACGCGGGACAACGTGGGACAACGTGGGACACCGTTGGACACCGTTGGACATCGTTGGACATCGTTGGACATCGTGGGACACCGTTGGACATCGTTGGACATCGTTGGACACCGTGGGACAACGTGGGACAACGTGGGACAACGTGGGACAACGTGGGACAACGTGGGACAACGTGGGACAACGTGGGACAACGTGGGACAACGTGGGACAACGTGGGACAACGTGGGACAACGTGGGACAACGTGGGACACCGTTGGACATCGTTGGACAACGTGGGACAACGTGGGACAACGTGGGACAACGTGGGACAACGTGGGACAACGTTGGACACCGTGGGACACCGTTGGACACCGTTGGACATCGTTGGACACCGTGGGACAACGTGGGACAACGTGGGACAACGTGGGACAACGTGGGACAACGTGGGACACCGTTGGACACCGTGGGACACCGTTGGACACCGTTGGACATCGTTGGACACCGTGGGACAACGTGGGACAACGTGGGACAACGTGGGACACCGTTGGACAACGTGGGACACCGTTGGACATCGTTGGACACCGTGGGACAACGTGGGACAACGTGGGACAACGTGGGACACCGTTGGACACCGTTGGACATCGTTGGACATCGTTGGACATCGTGGGACACCGTTGGACATCGCTGGACACCGTTGGACATCGTTGGACACCGTTGGACATCGTTGGACACCGTGGGACAACGTGGGACAACGTGGGACAACGTGGGACAACGTGGGACACCGTTGGACACCGTTGGACATCGTTGGACACCGTTGGACACCGTGGGACAACGTGGGACAACGTGGGACAACGTGGGACAACGTGGGACAACGTGGGACAACGTGGGACAACGTGGGACAACGTGGGACAACGTGGGACACCGTGGGACAACGTGGGACAACGTGGGACAACGTGGGACACCGTGGGACAACGTGGGACAACGTGGGACAACGTGGGACATCGTGGGACAACGTGGGACAACGTGGGACAACGTGGGACAACGTGGGACAACGTTGGACACCGTTGGACATCGTTGGACACCGTGGGACAACGTGGGACAACGTGGGACAACGTGGGACACCGTTGGACACCGTTGGACACCGTTGGACACCGTTGGACATCGTTGGACACCGTGGGACAACGTGGGACAACGTGGGACAACGTGGGAAACCATGGAACAACGTGGGACAACGTGGGACACCGTTGGACATCGTTGGACAACGTGGGACAACGTGGGACAACGTGGGACAACGTGGGACAACGTGGGACAACGTGGGACACCGTTGGACACCGTGGGACACCGTTGGACACCGTTGGACATCGTTGGACACCGTGGGACAACGTGGGACAACGTGGGACAACGTGGGACAACGTGGGACAACGTGGGACACCGTTGGACACCGTTGGACACCGTTGGACACCGTTGGACATCGTTGGACACCGTGGGACAACGTGGGACAACGTGGGACAACGTGGGAAACCATGGAACAACGTGGGACAACGTGGGACCACGTGGGACAACGTGGGACAACGTGGGACAACGTGGGACAACGTGGGACAACGTGGGACAACGTGGGACAACGTGGGACAACGTGGGACAACGTGGGACAACGTGGGACAACGTGGGACAACGTGGGACAACGTGGGACACCGTTGGACATCGTTGGACAACATGGGACAACGTGGGACAACGTGGGACAACGTGGGACAACGTGGGACAACGTGGGACACCGTTGGACACCGTGGGACACCGTTGGACACCGTTGGACATCGTTGGACACCGTGGGACAACGTGGGACAACGTGGGACAACGTGGGACAACGTGGAACAACGTGGGACAACGTGGGACAACGTGGGACAACGTGGGACAACGTGGGACAACGTGGGACAACGTGGGACAACGTGGGACAACGTGGGACAACGTGGGACAACGTGGGACAACGTGGGACAACGTGGGACACCGTTGGACATCGTTGGACAACGTGGGACAACGTGGGACAACGTGGGACAACGTGGGACAACGTGGGACACCGTTGGACATCGTTGGACAACATGGGACAACGTGGGACAACGTGGGACAACGTGGGACAACGTGGGACACCGTTGGACATCGTTGGACAACGTGGGACAACGTGGGACAACGTGGGACAACGTGGGACAACGTGGGACACCGTTGGACATCGTTGGACACCGTGGGACAACGCGGGACAACGTGGGACAACGTGGGACACCGTTGGACACCGTTGGACATCGTTGGACATCGTGGGACACCGTTGGACATCGTTGGACATCGTTGGACACCGTGGGACAACGTGGGACAACGTGGGACAACGTGGGACAACGTGGGACAACGTGGGACACCGTTGGACATCGTTGGACAACGTGGGACAACGTGGGACAACGTGGGACAGCGTGGGACAACGTGGGACAACGTGGGACAACGTGGGACACCGTTGGACACCGTTGGACATCGTTGGACAACGTGGGACAACGTGGGACAACGTGGGACAACGTTGGACACCGTGGGACAACGTGGGACAACGTGGGACAACGTGGGACACCGTTGGACACCGTTGGACATCGTTGGACATCGTTGGACATCGTGGGACACCGTTGGACAACGTGGGACAACGTGGGACAACGTGGGACAACGTGGGACAACGTGGGACAACGTGGGACAACGTGGGACAACGTGGGACAACGTGGGACAACGTGGGACAACGTGGGACAACGTGGGACAACGTGGGACAACGTGGGACAACGTGGGACAACGTGGGACACCGTTGGACACCGTGGGACACCGTTGGACACCGTTGGACATCGTTGGACATCGTTGGACATCGTTGGACATCGTTGGACACCGTTGGACACCGTTGGACACCGTTGGACATCGTTGGACACCGTGGGACAACGTGGGACAACGTGGGACAACGTGGGACAACGTGGGACAACGTGGGACAACGTGGGACAACGTGGGACAACGTGGGACATCGTGGGACAACGTGGGACAACGTGGGACAACGTGGGACAACGTGGGACATCGTTGGACACCGTGGGACAACGTGGGACAACGTGGGACAACGTGGGACAACGTGGGACAACGTGGGACATCGTAGGACAACGTGGGACAACGTGGGACAACGTGGGACAACGTGGGACACCGTTGGACAACGTGGGACACCGTTGGACATCGTTGGACACCGTGGGACAACGTGGGACAACGTGGGACCTCGTGGGACAACGTGGGACAACGTGGGACAACGTGGGACAACGTGGGACAACGTGGGACAACGTGGGACAACGTGGGACATCGTGGGACAACGTGGGACAACGTGGGACAACGTGGGACAACGTGGGACACCGTGGGACAACGTGGGACAACGTGGGACAACGTGGGACAACGTGGGACAACGTGGGACAACGTGGGACAACGTGGGACAACGTGGGACAACGTGGGACAACGTGGGACAACGTGGGACAACGTGGGACAACGTGGGACAACGTGGGACATCGTGGGACAACGTGGGACAACGTGGGACAACGTGGGACAACGTGGGACAGCGTGGGACACCGTTGGACATCGTTGGACACCGTGGGACAACGTGGGACAACGTGGGACAACGTGGGACACCGTTGGACACCGTTGGACACCGTTGGACACCGTTGGACATCGTTGGTCACCGTGGGACAACGTGGGACAACGTGGGACAACGTGGGAAACCATGGAACAACGTGGGACAACGTGGGACAACGTGGGACAACGTGGGACAACGTGGGACAACGTGGGACATCGTGGGACAACGTGGGACAACGTGGGACAACGTGGGACAACGTGGGACATCGTGGGACACCGTGGGACAACGTGGGACAACGTGGGACAACGTGGGACAACGTGGGACAACGTGGGACATCGTAGGACAACGTGGGACAACGTGGGACAACGTGGGACAACGTGGGACACCGTTGGACACCGTTGGACATCGTTGGACACCGTGGGACAACGTGGGACAACGTGGGACAACGTGGGACAACGTGGGACAACGTGGGACAACGTGGGACATCGTGGGACAACGTGGGACAACGTGGGACAACGTGGGACAACGTGGGACACCGTGGGACAACGTGGGACAACGTGGGACAACGTGGGACAACGCGTGGGACAACGTGGGACAACGTGGGACAACGTGGGACAACGTGGGACAACGTGGGACAACGTGGGACATCGTGGGACAACGTGGGACAACGTGGGACAACGTGGGACACCGTTGGACACCGTTGGACACCGTTGGACACCGTTGGACATCGTTGGACACCGTGGGACAACGTGGGACAACGTGGGACAACGTGGGAAACCATGGAACAACGTGGGACAACGTGGGACACCGTTGGACATCGTTGGACACCGTGGGACACCGTGGGACAACGTGGGACACCGTTGGACACCGTTGGACACCGTTGGACATCGTTGGACACCGTGGGACAACGTGGGACAACGTGGGACAACGTGGGAAACCATGGAACAACGTGGGACAACGTGGGACACCGTTGGACATCGTTGGACAACGTGGGACAACGTGGGACAACGTGGGACAACGTGGGACAACGTGGGACAACGTGGGACATCGTGGGACAACGTGGGACAACGTGGGACAACGTGGGACAACGTGGGACATCGTTGGACACCGTGGGACAACGTGGGACAACGTGGGACAACGTGGGACAACGTGGGACAACGTGGGACATCGTAGGACAACGTGGGACAACGTGGGACAACGTGGGACAACGTGGGACACCGTTGGACAACGTGGGACACCGTTGGACATCGTTGGACACCGTGGGACAACGTGGGACAACGTGGGACCTCGTGGGACAACGTGGGACAACGTGGGACAACGTGGGACAACGTGGGACAACGTGGGACAACGTGGGACATCGTGGGACAACGTGGGACAACGTGGGACACCGTTGGACATAGTTGGACACCGTGGGACACCGTGGGACAACGTGGGACAACGTGGGACAACGTGGGACAACGTGGGACAACGTGGGAAACCATGGAACAACGTGGGACAACGTGGGACACCGTTGGACATCGTTGGACAACGTGGGACAACGTGGGACAACGTGGGACAACGTGGGACAACGTGGGACAACGTGGGACAACGTGGGACACCGTTGGACACCGTGGGACACCGTTGGACACCGTTGGACATCGTTGGACACCGTGGGACAACGTGGGACAACGTGGGACAACGTGGGACAACGTGGGACAACGTGGGACAACGTGGGACAACGTGGGACAACGTGGGACAACGTGGGACAACGTGGGACACCGTTGGACAACGTGGGACACCGTTGGACATCGTTGGACACCGTGGGAGAACGTGGGACACCGTTGGACATCGTTGGACACCGTGGGACAACGTGGGACAACGTGGGACAACTTGGGACACCGTTGGACACCGTTGGACACCGTTGGACACCGTTGGACATCGTTGGACACCGTGGGACAACGTGAGACAACGTGGGACAACGTGGGACAACGTGGAACAACGTGGGACATCGTGGGACAACGTGGGACAACGTGGGACAACGTGGGACACCGTTGGACATCGTTGGACACCGTGGGACAACGTGGGACAACGTGGGACAACGTGGGACAACGTGGGACAACGTGGGACAACGTGGGACACCGTTGGACACCGTTGGACACCGTTGGACACCGTTGGACATCGTTGGACACCGTGGGACAACGTGGGACAACGTGGGACAACGTGGGACAACGTGGGACAACGTGGGACAACGTGGGACAACGTGGGACAACGTGGGACAACGTGGGACAACGTGGGACATCGTTGGACATCGTTGGACAACGTGGGACAACGTGGGACAACGTGGGACAACGTGGGACAACGTGGGACAACGTGGGACAACGTGGGACACCGTTGGACAACGTGGGACACCGTTGGACATCGTTGGACACCGTGGGACAACGTGGGACAACGTGGGACCACGTGGGACATCGTTGGACACCGTGGGACAACGTGGGACAACGTGGGACAACGTGGGACAACGTGGGACAACGTGGGACAACGTGGGACAACGTGGGACAACGTGGGACAACGTGGGACAACGTGGGACAACGTGGGACAACGTGGGACAACGTGGGACAACGTGGGACAACGTGGGACAACGTGGGACACCGTTGGACACCGTTGGACACCGTTGGACACCGTTGGACATCGTTGGACACCGTGGGACAACGTGGGACAACGTGGGACAACGTGGGAAACCATGGAACAACGTGGGACAACGTGGGACACCGTTGGACATCGTTGGACACCGTGGGACACCGTGGGACAACGTGGGACACCGTTGGACACCGTTGGACACCGTTGGACATCGTTGGACACCGTGGGACAACGTGGGACAACGTGGGGCAACGTGGGAAACCATGGAACAACGTGGGACAACGTGGGACACCGTTGGACATCGTTGGACAACGTGGGACAACGTGGGACAACGTGGGACAACGTGGGACAACGTGGGACAACGTGGGACATCGTGGGACAACGTGGGACAACGTGGGACAACGTGGGACAACGTGGGACATCGTTGGACACCGTGGGACAACGTGGGACAACGTGGGACAACGTGGGACAACGTGGGACAATGTGGGACATCGTAGGACAACGTGGGACAACGTGGGACAACGTGGGACAACGTGGGACACCGTTGGACAACGTGGGACACCGTTGGACATCGTTGGACACCGTGGGACAACGTGGGACAACGTGGGACCTCGTGGGACAACGTGGGACAACGTGGGACAACGTGGGACAACGTGGGACAACGTGGGACAACGTGGGACATCGTGGGACAACGTGGGACAACGTGGGACACCGTTGGACATAGTTGGACACCGTGGGACACCGTGGGACAACGTGGGACAACGTGGGACAACGTGGGACAACGTGGGACAACGTGGGAAACCATGGAACAACGTGGGACAACGTGGGACACCGTTGGACATCGTTGGACAACGTGGGACAACGTGGGACAACGTGGGACAACGTGGGACAACGTGGGACAACGTGGGACAACGTGGGACACCGTTGGACACCGTGGGACACCGTTGGACACCGTTGGACATCGTTGGACACCGTGGGACAACGTGGGACAACGTGGGACAACGTGGGACAACGTGGGACAACGTGGGACAACGTGGGACAACGTGGGACAACGTGGGACAACGTGGGACAACGTGGGACACCGTTGGACAACGTGGGACACCGTTGGACATCGTTGGACACCGTGGGAGAACGTGGGACACCGTTGGACATCGTTGGACACCGTGGGACAACGTGGGACAACGTGGGACAACTTGGGACACCGTTGGACACCGTTGGACACCGTTGGACACCGTTGGACATCGTTGGACACCGTGGGACAACGTGAGACAACGTGGGACAACGTGGGACAACGTGGAACAACGTGGGACATCGTGGGACAACGTGGGACAACGTGGGACAACGTGGGACACCGTTGGACATCGTTGGACACCGTGGGACAACGTGGGACAACGTGGGACAACGTGGGACAACGTGGGACAACGTGGGACAACGTGGGACACCGTTGGACACCGTTGGACACCGTTGGACACCGTTGGACATCGTTGGACACCGTGGGACAACGTGGGACAACGTGGGACAACGTGGGACAACGTGGGACAACGTGGGACAACGTGGGACAACGTGGGACAACGTGGGACAACGTGGGACAACGTGGGACAACGTGGGACAACGTGGGACAACGTGGGACAACGTGGGACATCGTGGGACAACGTGGGACAACGTGGGACAACGTGGGACATCGTTGGACACCGTTGGACACCGTGGGACAACGTGGGACAACGTGGGACAACGTGGGACAACGTGGGACAACGTGGGACAACGTGGGACAACGTGGGACAACGTGGGACAACGTGGGACAACGTGGGACAACGTGGGACAACGTGGGACAACGTGGGACAACGTGGGACAACGTGGGACAACGTGGGACATCGTGGGACAACGTGGGACAACGTGGGACAACGTGGGACATCGTTGGACATCGTTGGACAACGTGGGACAACGTGGGACAACGTGGGACAACGTGGGACAACGTGGGACAACGTGGGACAACGTGGGACACCGTTGGACAACGTGGGACACCGTTGGACATCGTTGGACACCGTGGGACAACGTGGGACAACGTGGGACCACGTGGGACAACGTGGGACAACGTGGGACAACGTGGGACAACTTGGGACAACGTGGGACAACGTGGGACAACGTGGGACAACGTGGGACATCGTGGGACAACGTGGGACAACGTGGGACAACGTGGGACAACGTGGGACAACGTGGGACACCGTTGGACATCGTTGGACACCGTGGGACACCGTGGGACAACGTGGGACAACGTGGGACAACGTGGGACAACGTGGGACAACGTGGGAAACCATGGAACAACGTGGGACAACGTGGGACACCGTTGGACATCGTTGGACAACGTGGGACAACGTGGGACCACGTGGGACAACGTGGGACAACGTGGGACAACGTGGGACACCGTTGGACACCGTGGGACACCGTTGGACACCGTTGGACATCGTTGGACACCGTGGGACAACGTGGGACAACGTGGGACAACGTGGGACAACGTGGGACAACGTGGGACAACGTGGGACAACGTGGGACAACGTGGGACAACGTGGGACAACGTGGGACAACGTGGGACAACGTGGGACACCGTTGGACAACGTGGGACACCGTTGGACATCGTTGGACACCGTGGGACAACGTGGGACAACGTGGGACAACGTGGGACAACGTGGGACAACGTGGGACACCGTTGGACATCGTTGGACATCGTTGGACATCGTGGGACACCGTTGGACATCGTTGGACATCGTTGGACACCGTTGGACACCGTTGGACAACGTGGGACATCGTTGGACAACGTGGGACAACGTGGGACAACGTGGGACAACGTGGGACACCGTTGGACATCGTGGGACAACGTGGGACAACGTGGGACAACGTGGGACAACGTGGGACAACGTGGGACACCGTTGGACACCGTGGGACACCGTTGGACACCGTTGGACATCGTTGGACACCGTGGGACAACGTGGGACAACGTGGGACAACGTGGGACAACGTGGGACATCGTGGGACAACGTGGGACAACGTGGGACAACGTGGGACAACGTGGGACATCGTGGGACAACGTGGGACAACGTGGGACAACGTGGGACATCGTGGGACAACGTGGGACAACGTGGGACAACGTGGGACAAAGTGGGACAACGTGGGACACCGTTGGACACCGTTGGACACCGTTGGACACCGTTGGACATCGTTGGACACCGTGGGACAACGTGGGACAACGTGGGACAACGTGGGAAACCATGGAACAACGTGGGACAACGTGGGACACCGTTGGACATCGTTGGACATCGTTGGACACCGTGGGACAACGTGGGACAACGTGGGACAACGTGGGACAACGTCGGACAACGTGGGACAACGTGGGACATCGTGGGACAACGTGGGACAACGTGGGACAACGTGGGACAACGTGGGACAACGTGGGACACCGTTGGACACCGTGGGACACCGTTGGACACCGTTGGACATCGTTGGACACCGTGGGACAACGTGGGACAACGTGGGACAACGTGGGACAACGTGGGACATCGTGGGACAACGTGGGACAACGTGGGACAACGTGGGACAACGTGGGACATCGTGGGACAACGTGGGACAACGTGGGACAACGTGGGACAACGTGGGACAACGTCGGACAACGTGGGACAACGTGGGACAACGTGGGACACCGTGGGACAACGTGGGACAACGTGGGACAACGTGGGACAACGTGGGACAACGTGGGACAACGTGGGACAACGTGGGACATCGTGGGACAACGTGGGACAACGTGGGACAACGTGGGACACCGTTGGACACCGTTGGACACCGTTGGACACCGTTGGACATCGTTGGACACCGTGGGACAACGTGGGACAACGTGGGACAACGTGGGAAACCATGGAACAACGTGGGACAACGTGGGACACCGTTGGACATCGTTGGACATCGTTGGACACCGTGGGACAACGTGGGACAACGTGGGAAAACGTGGGACAACGTGGGACATCGTTGGACACCGTTGGACACCGTGGGACAACGTGGGACAACGTGGGACAACGTGGGACAACGTGGGACAACGTGGGACAACGTGGGACAACGTGGGACAACGTGGGACAACGTGGGACAACGTGGGTCAACGTGGGACAACGTGGGACATCGTGGGACAACGTGGGACAACGTGGGACAACGTGGGACAACGTGGGACAACGTGGGACACCGTTGGACATCGTTGGACACCGTTGGACAACGTGGGACAACGTGGGACAACGTGGGACACCGTTGGACACCGTTGGACACCGTTGGACACCGTTGGACATCGTTGGACACCGTGGGACAACGTGGGACAACGTGGGACAACGTGGGAAACCATGGAACAACGTGGGACAACGTGGGACACCGTTGGACATCGTTGGACAACGTGGGACAACGTGGGACAACGTGGGACAACGTGGGACAACGTGGGACAACGTGGGACATCGTGGGACAACGTGGGACAACGTGGGACAACGTGGGACAACGTGGGACATCGTTGGACACCGTGGGACAACGTGGGACAACGTGGGACAACGTGGGACAACGTGGGACAACGTGGGACATCGTAGGACAACGTGGGACAACGTGGGACAACGTGGGACAACGTGGCACACCGTTGGACAACGTGGGACACCGTTGGACATCGTTGGACACCGTGGGACAACGTGGGACAACGTGGGACCACGTGGGACAACGTGGGACAACGTGGGACAACGTGGGACAACGTGGGACAACGTGGGACAACGTGGGACATCGTGGGACAACGTGGGACAACGTGGGACACCGTTGGACATAGTTGGACACCGTGGGACACCGTGGGACAACGTGGGACAACGTGGGACAACGTGGGACAACGTGGGACAACGTGGGAAACCATGGAACAACGTGGGACAACGTGGGACACCGTTGGACATCGTTGGACAACGTGGGACAACGTGGGACAACGTGGGACAACGTGGGACAACGTTGGACACCGTGGGACAACGTGGGACAACGTGGGACAACGTGGGACAACGTGGGACACCGTTGGACACCGTTGGACACCGTTGGACATCGTTGGACACCGTGGGACAACGTGGGACAACGTGGGACAACGTGGGACAACGTGGGACAACGTGGGACAACGTGGGACAACGTGGGACAACGTGGGACAACGTGGGACAACGTGGAACAACGTGGGACAACGTGGGACAACGTGGGACATCGTGGGACAACGTGGGACAACGTGGGACAACGTGGGACATCGTTGGACACCGTTGGACACCGTGGGACAACGTGGGACAACGTGGGACAACGTGGGACAACGTGGGACAACGTGGGACAACGTGGGACAACGTGGGACAACGTGGGACAACGTGGGACAACGTGGGACAACGTGGGACACCGTTGGACATCGTTGGACACCGTGGGACAACGTGGGACAACGTGGGACAACGTGGGAAACCATGGAACAACGTGGGACAACGTGGGACACCGTTGGACAACGTGGGACACCGTTGGACATCGTTGGACAACGTGGGACAACGTGGGACCACGTGGGACAACGTGGGACAACGTGGGACAACGTGGGACACCGTTGGACACCGTGGGACAACGTGGGACATCGTGGGACAACGTGGGACAACGTGGGACAACGTGGGACAACGTGGGACAACGTGGGACACCGTTGGACATCGTTGGACACCGTGGGACACCGTGGGACAACGTGGGACAACGTGGGACAACGTGGGACAACGTGGGACAACGTGGGAAACCATGGAACAACGTGGGACAACGTGGGACACCGTTGGACATCGTTGGACAACGTGGGACATCGTGGGACCACGTGGGACAACGTGGGACAACGTGGGACAACGTGGGACACCGTTGGACACCGTGGGACACCGTTGGACACCGTTGGACATCGTTGGACACCGTGGGAGAACGTGGGACAACGTGGGACAACGTGGGACAACGTGGGACAACGTGGGACAACGTGGGACAACGTGGGACAACGTGGGACAACGTGGGACATCGTGGGACAACGTGGGACAACGTGGGACAACGTGGGACACCGTTGGACACCGTTGGACACCGTTGGACACCGTTGGACATCGTTGGACACCGTGGGACAACGTGGGACAACGTGGGACAACGTGGGAAACCATGGAACAACGTGGGACAACGTGGGACACCGTTGGACATCGTTGGACATCGTTGGACACCGTGGGACAACGTGGGACAACGTGGGAAAACGTGGGACAACGTGGGACATCGTTGGACACCGTTGGACACCGTGGGACAACGTGGGACAACGTGGGACAACGTGGGACAACGTGGGACAACGTGGGACATCGTAGGACAACGTGGGACAACGTGGGACAACGTGGGACAACGTGGGACACCGTTGGACACCGTGGGACACCGTTGGACACCGTTGGACATCGTTGGACACCGTGGGAGAACGTGGGACAACGTGGGACAACGTGGGACAACGTGGGACAACGTGGGACAACGTGGGACAACGTGGGACAACGTGGGACAACGTGGGACAACGTGGGACAACGTGGGACAACGTGGGACAACGTGGGACACCGTTGGACAACGTGGGACACCGTTGGACATCGTTGGACACCGTGGGACAACGTGGGACAACGTGGGACAACGTGGGACAACGTGGGACACCGTTGGACATCGTTGGACATCGTTGGACATCGTGGGACACCGTTGGACACCGTTGGACATCGTTGGACACCGTGGGACAACGTGGGACAACGTGGGACAACGTGGGACAACGTGGGACATCGTGGGACAACGTGGGACAACGTGGGACAACGTGGGACACCGTTGGACACCGTTGGACACCGTTGGACACCGTTGGACATCGTTGGACACCGTGGGACAACGTGGGACAACGTGGGACAACGTGGGAAACCATGGAACAACGTGGGACAACGTGGGACACCGTTGGACATCGTTGGACATCGTTGGACACCGTGGGACAACGTGGGACAACGTGGGAAAACGTGGGACAACGTGGGACATCGTTGGACACCGTTGGACACCGTGGGACAACGTGGGACAACGTGGGACAACGTGGGACAACGTGGGACAACGTGGGACAACGTGGGACAACGTGGGACAACGTGGGACAACGTGGGACAACGTGGGACAACGTGGGACAACGTGGGACAACGTGGGACAACGTGGGACATCGTGGGACAACGTGGGACAACGTGGGACAACGTGGGACAACGTGGGACAACGTGGGACACCGTTGGACATCGTTGGACACCGTGGGACAACGTGGGACAACGTGGGACAACGTGGGACACCGTTGGACACCGTTGGACACCGTTGGACACCGTTGGACATCGTTGGACACCGTGGGACAACGTGGGACAACGTGGGACAACGTGGGAAACCATGGAACAACGTGGGACAACGTGGGACACCGTTGGACATCGTTGGACAACGTGGGACAACGTGGGACAACATGGGACAACGTGGGACAACGTGGGACAACGTGGGACATCGTGGGACAACGTGGGACAACGTGGGACAACGTGGGACAACGTGGGACATCGTTGGACACCGTGGGACAACGTGGGACAACGTGGGACAACGTGGGACAACGTGGGACAACGTGGGACATCGTAGGACAACGTGGGACAACGTGGGACAACGTGGGACAACGTGGGACACCGTTGGACAACGTGGGACACCGTTGGACATCGTTGGACACCGTGGGACAACGTGGGACAACGTGGGACCACGTGGGACAACGTGGGACAACGTGGGACAACGTGGGACAACGTGGGACAACGTGGGACAACGTGGGACATCGTGGGACACCGTTGGACATCGTTGGACACCGTGGGACAACGTGGGACAACGTGGGACAACTTGGGACACCGTTGGACACCGTTGGACACCGTTGGACACCGTTGGAGATCGTTGGACACCGTGGGACAACGTGGGACAACGTGGGACAACGTGGGACAACGTGGAACAACGTGGGACATCGTGGGACAACGTGGGACAACGTGGGACAACGTGGGACAACGTGGGACAACGTGGGACAACGTGGGACAACGTGGGAAACCATGGAACAACGTGGGACAACGTGGGACACCGTTGGACATCGTTGGACATCGTTGGACACCGTGGGACAACGTGGGACAACGTGGGACATCGTGGGACAACGTGGGACAACGTGGGACAACGTGGGACACCGTTGGACACCGTTGGACACCGTTGGACACCGTTGGACATCGTGGGACACCGTGGGACAACGTGGGACAACGTGGGACAACGTGGGAAACCATGGAACAACGTGGGACAACGTGGGACACCGTTGGACATCGTTGGACATCGTTGGACACCGTGGGACAACGTGGGACAACGTGGGAAAACGTGGGACAACGTGGGACATCGTTGGACACCGTTGGACACCGTGGGACAACGTGGGACAACGTGGGACAACGTGGGACAACGTGGGACAACGTGGGACAACGTGGGACAACGTGGGACAACGTGGGACAACGTGGGACAACGTGGGACAACGTGGGACAACGTGGGACAACGTGGGACAACGTGGGACATCGTGGGACAACGTGGGACAACGTGGGACAACGTGGGACAACGTGGGACAACGTGGGACACCGTTGGACATCGTTGGACACCGTGGGACAACGTGGGACAACGTGGGACAACGTGGGACACCGTTGGACACCGTTGGACACCGTTGGACACCGTTGGACATCGTTGGACACCGTGGGACAACGTGGGACAACGTGGGACAACGTGGGAAACCATGGAACAACGTGGGACAACGTGGGACACCGTTGGACATCGTTGGACAACGTGGGACAACGTGGGACAACATGGGACAACGTGGGACAACGTGGGACAACGTGGGACATCGTGGGACAACGTGGGACAACGTGGGACAACGTGGGACAACGTGGGACATCGTTGGACACCGTGGGACAACGTGGGACAACGTGGGACAACGTGGGACAACGTGGGACAACGTGGGACAACGTAGGACAACGTGGGACAACGTGGGACAACGTGGGACAACGTGGGACACCGTTGGACAACGTGGGACACCGTTGGACATCGTTGGACACCGTGGGACAACGTGGGACAACGTGGGACAACGTGGGACAACGTGGGACAACGTGGGACAACGTGGGACAACGTGGGACAACGTGGGACAACGTGGGACATCGTGGGACAACGTGGGACAACGTGGGACACCGTTGGACATAGTTGGACACCGTGGGACACCGTGGGACAACGTGGGACAACGTGGGACAACGTGGGACAACGTGGGACAACGTGGGAAACCATGGAACAACGTGGGACAACGTGGGACAACGTGGGACAACGTGGGACACCGTTGGACAACGTGGGACAACGTGGGACAACGTGGGACAACGTGGGACAACGTGGGACACCGTTGGACAACGTGGGACACCGTTGGACATCGTTGGACACCGTGGGACACCGTTGGACATCGTTGGACACCGTGGGACAACGTGGGACAACGTGGGACAACTTGGGACACCGTTGGACACCGTTGGACACCGTTGGACACCGTTGGACATCGTTGGACACCGTGGGACAACGTGGGACAACGTGGGACAACGTGGGACAACGTGGGACATCGTGGGACAACGTGGGACAACGTGGGACAACGTGGGACAACGTGGGACAACGTGGGACATCGTGGGACAACGTGGGACAACGTGGGACAACGTGGGACATCGTGGGACAACGTGGGACAACGTGGGACAACGTGGGACAAAGTGGGACAACGTGGGACACCGTTGGACACCGTTGGACACCGTTGGACACCGTTGGACATCGTTGGACACCGTGGGACAACGTGGGACAACGTGGGACAACGTGGGACAACGTGGGACAACGTGGGACAACGTGGGACACCGTTGGACATCGTTGGACACCGTGGGACAACGTGGGACAACGTGGGACAACGTGGGAAACCATGGAACAACGTGGGACAACGTGGGACACCGTTGGACAACGTGGGACACCGTTGGACATCGTTGGACAACGTGGGACAACGTGGGACCACGTGGGACAACGTGGGACAACGTGGGACAACGTGGGACACCGTTGGACACCGTGGGACAACGTGGGACATCGTGGGACAACGTGGGACAACGTGGGACAACGTGGGACAACGTGGGACAACGTGGGACACCGTTGGACATCGTTGGACACCGTGGGACACCGTGGGACAACGTGGGACAACGTGGGACAACGTGGGACATCGTTGGACACCGTGGGACAACGTGGGACAACGTGGGAAACCATGGAACAACGTGGGACAACGTGGGACACCGTTGGACATCGTTGGACAACGTGGGACAACGTGGGACCACGTGGGACAACGTGGGACAACGTGGGACAACGTGGGACACCGTTGGACACCGTGGGACACCGTTGGACACCGTTGGACATCGTTGGACACGGTGGGACAACGTGGGACAACGTGGGACAACGTGGGACAACGTGGGACAACGTGGGACAACGTGGGACAACGTGGGACAACGTGGGACAACGTGGGACAACGTGGGACAACGTGGGACAACGTGGGACAACGTGGGACACCGTTGGACAACGTGGGACACCGTTGGACATCGTTGGACACCGTGGGACAACGTGGGACAACGTGGGACAACGTGGGACAACGTGGGACAACGTGGGACACCGTTGGACATCGTTGGACATCGTTGGACATCGTGGGACACCGTTGGACATCGTTGGACATCGTTGGACACCGTTGGACACCGTTGGACAACGTGGGACATCGTTGGACAACGTGGGACAACGTGGGACAACGTGGGACAACGTGGGACACCGTTGGACACCGTTGGACACCGTTGGACATCGTTGGACATCGTTGGACATCGTGGGACACCGTTGGACATCGTTGGACATCGTTGGACATCGTTGGACATCGTTGGACACCGTTGGACATCGTTGGACACCGTTGGACATCGTTGGACATCGTTGGACATCGTGGGACACCGTTGGACATCGTTGGACATCGTTGGACACCGTTGGACATCGTTGGACATCGTTGGACATCGTTGGACACCGTTGGACACCGTTGGACACCGTTGGACATCGTTGGACACCGTGGGACAACGTGGGACAACGTGGGACAACGTGGGACAACGTGGGACAACGTGGGACATCGTGGGACAACGTGGGACAACGTGGGACAACGTGGGACAACGTGGGACAACGTGGGACACCGTTGGACACCGTGGGACACCGTTGGACACCGTTGGACATCGTTGGACACCGTGGGACAACGTGGGACAACGTGGGACAACGTGGGACAACGTGGGACATCGTGGGACAACGTGGGACAACGTGGGACAACGTGGGACAACGTGGGACAACGTGGGACATCGTGGGACAACGTGGGACAACGTGGGACAACGTGGGACATCGTGGGACAACGTGGGACAACGTGGGACAACGTGGGACAAAGTGGGACAACGTGGGACACCGTTGGACACCGTTGGACACCGTTGGACACCGTTGGACATCGTTGGACACCGTGGGACAACGTGGGACAACGTGGGACAACGTGGGAAACCATGGAACAACGTGGGACAACGTGGGACACCGTTGGACATCGTTGGACATCGTTGGACACCGTGGGACAACGTGGGACAACGTGGGACAACGTGGGACAACGTGGGACAACGTGGGACATCGTGGGACAACGTGGGACAACGTGGGACAACGTGGGACATCGTGGGACAACGTGGGACAACGTGGGACAACGTGGGACAAAGTGGGACAACGTGGGACACCGTTGGACAACGTGGGACACCGTTGGACATCGTTGGACACCGTGGGACAACGTGGGACAACGTGGGACAACGTGGGACAACGTGGGACAACGTGGGACACCGTTGGACATCGTTGGACATCGTTGGACATCGTGGGACACCGTTGGACATCGTTGGACATCGTTGGACACCGTTGGACACCGTTGGACAACGTGGGACATCGTTGGACAACGTGGGACAACGTGGGACAACGTGGGACAACGTGGGACACCGTTGGACACCGTTGGACACCGTTGGACATCGTTGGACATCGTTGGACATCGTGGGACACCGTTGGACATCGTTGGACATCGTTGGACATCGTTGGACATCGTTGGGCACCGTTGGACATCGTTGGACACCGTTGGACATCGTTGGACATCGTTGGACATCGTGGGACACCGTTGGACACCGTTGGACATCGTTGGACATCGTTGGACATCGTTGGACACCGTTGGACACCGTTGGACACCGTTGGACATCGTTGGACACCGTGGGACAACGTGGGACAACGTGGGACAACGTGGGACAACGTGGGACAACGTGGGACAACGTGGGACATCGTGGGACAACGTGGGACAACGTGGGACAACGTGGGACAACGTGGGACAACGTGGGACACCGTTGGACACCGTGGGACACCGTTGGACACCGTTGGACATCGTTGGACACCGTGGGACAACGTGGGACAACGTGGGACAACGTGGGACAACGTGGGACATCGTGGGACAACGTGGGACAACGTGGGACAACGTGGGACAACGTGGGACATCGTGGGACAACGTGGGACAACGTGGGACAACGTGGGACATCGTGGGACAACGTGGGACAACGTGGGACAACGTGGGACAAAGTGGGACAACGTGGGACACCGTTGGACACCGTTGGACACCGTTGGACATCGTTGGACACCGTGGGACAACGTGGGACAACGTGGGACAACGTGGGAAACCATGGAACAACGTGGGACAACGTGGGACACCGTTGGACATCGTTGGACATCGTTGGACACCGTGGGACAACGTGGGACAACGTGGGACAACGTGGGACAACGTCGGACAACGTGGGACAACGTGGGACATCGTGGGACAACGTGGGACAACGTGGGACAACGTGGGACAACGTGGGACAACGTGGGACACCGTTGGACACCGTGGGACACCGTTGGACACCGTTGGACATCGTTGGACACCGTGGGACAACGTGGGACAACGTGGGACAACGTGGGACAACGTGGGACATCGTGGGACAACGTGGGACAACGTGGGACAACGTGGGACAACGTGGGACATCGTGGGACAACGTGAGACAACGTGGGACAACGTGGGACAACGTGGGACAACGTCGGACAACGTGGGACAACGTGGGACAACGTGGGACAACGTGGGACAACGTGGGACAACGTGGGACAACGTGGGACAACGTGGGACAACGTGGGACAACGTGGGACATCGTGGGACAACGTGGGACAACGTGGGACAACGTGGGACAACGTGGGACATCGTTGGACACCGTTGGACACCGTGGGACAACGTGGGAAAACGTGGGACAACGTGGGACACCGTTGGACATCGCTGGACACCGTTGGACATCGTTGGACACCGTGGGACAACGTGGGACAACGTGGGACAACGTGGGACAACGTGGGACAACGTGGGACAACGTGGGACAACGTGGGACAACGTGGGACAACGTGGGACTACGTGGGACATCGTGGGACAACGTGGGACAACGTGGGACAACGTGGGACAACGTGGGACATCGTTGGACACCGTTGGACACCGTGGGACAACGTGGGACAACGTGGGACAACGTGGGACAACGTGGGACAACGTGGGACAACGTGGGACAACGTGGGACATCGTGGGACAACGTGGGACAACGTGGGACAACGTGGGACAACGTGGGACAACGTGGGACACCGTTGGACATCGTTGGACATCGTTGGACACCGTGGGACAACGTGGGACAACGTGGGACAACGTGGGACAACGTCGGACAACGTGGGACAACGTGGGACATCGTGGGACAACGTGGGACAACGTGGGACAACGTGGGACAACGTGGGACAACGTGGGACACCGTTGGACACCGTGGGACACCGTTGGACACCGTTGGACATCGTTGGACACCGTGGGACAACGTGGGACAACGTGGGACAACGTGGGACAACGTGGGACATCGTGGGACAACGTGGGACAACGTGGGACAACGTGGGACAACGTGGGACATCGTGGGACAACGTGGGACAACGTGGGACAACGTGGGACAACGTGGGACAACGTGGGACAACGTGGGACACCGTTGGACACCGTTGGACACCGTTGGACACCGTTGGACATCGTGGGACACCGTGGGACAACGTGGGACAACGTGGGACAACGTGGGAAACCATGGAACAACGTGGGACAACGTGGGACACCGTTGGACATCGCTGGACATCGTTGGACACCGTGGGACAACGTGGGACAACGTGGGAAAACGTGGGACAACGTGGGACATCGTTGGACACCGTTGGACACCGTGGGACAACGTGGGACAACGTGGGACAACGTGGGACAACGTGGGACAACGTGGGACCACGTGGGACAACGTGGGACAACGTGGGACAACGTGGGACAACGTGGGACAACGTGGGACAACGTGGGACAACGTGGGACAACGTGGGACAACGTGGGACAACGTGGGACAACGTGGGACAACGTGGGACAACGTGGGACAACGTGGGACAACGTGGGACAACGTGGGACAACGTGGGACAACGTGGGACATCGTGGGACAACGTGGGACAACGTGGGACAACGTGGGACAACGTGGGACACCGTTGGACATCGTTGGACACCGTGGGACAACGTGGGACAACGTGGGACAACGTGGGACACCGTTGGACACCGTTGGACACCGTTGGACACCGTTGGACATCGTTGGACACCGTGGGACAACGTGGGACAACGTGGGAAACTATGGAACAACGTGGGACAACGTGGGACACCGTTGGACATCGTTGGACAACGTGGGACAACGTGGGACAACGTGGGACAACGTGGGACAACGTGGGACAACGTGGGACAACGTGGGACACCGTGGGACACCGTGGGACACCGTTGGACACCGTTGGACATCGTTGGACACCGTGGGACAACGTGGGACAACGTGGGACAACGTGGGACAACGTGGGACAACGTGGGACAACGTGGGACACCGTTGGACATCGTTGGACATCGTTGGACATCGTTGGACATCGTGGGACACCGTTGGACATCGTTGGACATCGTTGGACACCGTTGGACACCGTTGGACAACGTGGGACATCGTGGGACACCGTTGGACATCGTTGGACATCGTTGGACACCGTTGGACATCGTTGGACACCGTTGGACAGCGTTGGACATCGTTGGACATCGTGGGACACCGTTGGACATCGTTGGACATCGTTGGACACCGTGGGACAACGTGGGACAACGTGGGACAACGTGGGAAACCATGGAACAACGTGGGACAACGTGGGACACCGTTGGACATCGTTGGACATCGTGGGACAACGTGGGACAACGTGGGACAACGTGGGACAACGTGGGACAACGTGGGACACCGTTGGACACCGTGGGACACCGTTGGACATCGTTGGACATCGTTGGACATCGTTGGACATCGTTGGACACCGTTGGACACCGTTGGACACCGTTGGACATCGTTGGACACCGTGGGACAACGTGGTACAACGTGGGACAACGTGGGACAACGTGGGACAACGTGGGACAACGTGGGACATCGTGGGACAACGTGGGACAACGTGGGACAACGTGGGACAACGTGGGACAACGTGGGACACCGTTGGACACCGTGGGACACCGTTGGACACCGTTGGACATCGTTGGACACCGTGGGACAACGTGGGACAACGTGGGACATCGTGGGACAACGTGGGACAACGTGGGACAACGTGGGACAACGTGGGACATCGTGGGACAACGTGGGACAACGTGGGACAACGTGGGACATCGTGGGACAACGTGGGACAACGTGGGACAACGTGGGACAACGTGGGACAACGTGGGACACCGTTGGACACCGTTGGACACCGTTGGACACCGTTGGACATCGTTGGACACCGTGGGACAACGTGGGACAACGTGGGACAACGTGGGACAACGTGGGACAACGTGGGACAACGTGGGACAACGTGGGACAACGTGGGACAGCGTGGGACAACGTGGGACAACGTGGGACAACGTGGGACAACGTGGGACAACGTGGGACACCGTTGGACACCGTGGGACACCGTTGGACACCGTTGGACATCGTTGGACATCGTTGGACATCGTTGGACATCGTTGGACACCGTTGGACACCGTTGGACACCGTTGGACATCGTTGGACACCGTGGGACAACGTGGGACAACGTGGGACAACGTGGGACAACGTGGGACAACGTGGGACAACGTGGGACATCGTGGGACAACGTGGGACAACGTGGGACAACGTGGGACAACGTGGGACATCGTGGGACAACGTGGGACAACGTGGGACAACGTGGGACATCGTGGGACAACGTGGGACAACGTGGGACATCGTGGGACAACGTGGGACAACGTGGGACACCGTTGGACACCGTTGGACACCGTTGGACACCGTTGGACATCGTTGGACACCGTGGGACAACGTGGGACAACGTGGGACAACGTGGGAAACCATGGAACAACGTGGGACAACGTGGGACACCGTTGGACATCGTTGGACATCGTTGGACACCGTGGGACAACGTGGGACAACGTGGGACAACGTGGGACAACGTCGGACAACGTGGGACAACGTGGGACAACGTGGGACAACGTGGGACAACGTGGGATAACGTGGGACAACGTGGGACAACGTGGGACAACGTGGGACAACGTGGGACAACGTGGGACAACGTGGGACAACGTGGGACAACGTGGGACACCGTTGGACATCGTTGGACAACGTGGGACAACGTGGGACAACGTGGGACAACGTGGGACAACGTGGGACAACGTGGGACAACGTGGGACAACGTGGGACACCGTTGGACACCGTTGGACATCGTTGGACACCGTGGGACAACGTGGGACAACGTGGGACAACGTGGGACAACGTGGGACAACGTGGGACAACGTTGGACAACGTGGGACAACGTGGGACAACGTGGGACATCGTGGGACATCGTGGGACAACGTGGGACAACGTGGGACACCGTTGGACACCGTTGGACACCGTTGGACATCGTTGGACACCGTGGGACAACGTGGGACAACGTGGGACAACGTGGGACAACGTCGGACAACGTGGGACAACGTGGGACAACGTGGGACAACGTGGGACAACGTGGGATAACGTGGGACAACGTGGGACAACGTGGGACAACGTGGGACAACGTGGGACAACGTGGGACAACGTGGGACAACGTGGGACAACGTGGGACACCGTTGGACATCGTTGGACAACGTGGGACAACGTGGGACAACGTGGGACAACGTGGGACAACGTGGGACAACGTGGGACAACGTGGGACAACGTGGGACACCGTTGGACACCGTTGGACAGCGTTGGACACCGTGGGACAACGTGGGACAACGTGGGACAACGTGGGACAACGTGGGACAACGTGGGACAACGTTGGACAACGTGGGACAACGTGGGACAACGTGGGACATCGTGGGACAACGTGGGACAACGTGGGACAACGTGGGACAACGTGGGACATCGTGGGACAACGTGGGACAGCGTGGGACAACGTGGGACATCGTGGGACAACGTGGGACAACGTGGGACATCGTGGGACAACGTGGGACAACGTGGGACACCGTTGGACACCGTTGGACACCGTTGGACATCGTGGGACAACGTGGGACAACGTGGGACAACGTGGGACAACGTGGGACAACGTGGGACAACGTGGGACAACGTGGGACACCGTTGGACAACGTGGGACACCGTTGGACATCGTTGGACACCGTGGGACAACGTGGGACAACGTGGGACAACGTGGGACAACGTGGGACAACGTGGGACACCGTTGGACATCGTTGGACATCGTTGGACATCGTGGGACACCGTTGGACATCGTTGGACATCGTTGGACACCGTTGGACACCGTTGGACAACGTGGGACATCGTTGGACAACGTGGGACAACGTGGGACAACGTGGGACAACGTGGGACACCGTTGGACACCGTTGGACACCGTTGGACATCGTTGGACATCGTTGGACATCGTGGGACACCGTTGGACATCGTTGGACATCGTTGGACATCGTTGGACATCGTTGGGCACCGTTGGACATCGTTGGACACCGTTGGACATCGTTGGACATCGTTGGACATCGTGGGACACCGTTGGACACCGTTGGACATCGTTGGACATCGTTGGACATCGTTGGACACCGTTGGACACCGTTGGACACCGTTGGACATCGTTGGACACCGTGGGACAACGTGGGACAACGTGGGACAACGTGGGACAACGTGGGACAACGTGGGACAACGTGGGACATCGTGGGACAACGTGGGACAACGTGGGACAACGTGGGACAACGTGGGACAACGTGGGACACCGTTGGACACCGTGGGACACCGTTGGACACCGTTGGACATCGTTGGACACCGTGGGACAACGTGGGACAACGTGGGACAACGTGGGACAACGTGGGACATCGTGGGACAACGTGGGACAACGTGGGACAACGTGGGACAACGTGGGACATCGTGGGACAACGTGGGACAACGTGGGACAACGTGGGACATCGTGGGACAACGTGGGACAACGTGGGACAACGTGGGACAAAGTGGGACAACGTGGGACACCGTTGGACACCGTTGGACACCGTTGGACACCGTTGGACATCGTTGGACACCGTGGGACAACGTGGGACAACGTGGGACAACGTGGGAAACCATGGAACAACGTGGGACAACGTGGGACACCGTTGGACATCGTTGGACATCGTTGGACACCGTGGGACAACGTGGGACAACGTGGGACAACGTGGGACAACGTCGGACAACGTGGGACAACGTGGGACATCGTGGGACAACGTGGGACAACGTGGGACAACGTGGGACAACGTGGGACAACGTGGGACACCGTTGGACACCGTGGGACACCGTTGGACACCGTTGGACATCGTTGGACACCGTGGGACAACGTGGGACAACGTGGGACAACGTGGGACAACGTGGGACATCGTGGGACAACGTGGGACAACGTGGGACAACGTGGGACAACGTGGGACATCGTGGGACAACGTGGGACAACGTGGGACAACGTGGGACAACGTGGGACAACGTGGGACAACGTCGGACAACGTGGGACAACGTGGGACAACGTGGGACAACGTGGGACAACGTGGGACAACGTGGGACAACGTGGGACAACGTGGGACAACGTGGGACAACGTGGGACATCGTGGGACAACGTGGGACAACGTGGGACAACGTGGGACAACGTGGGACATCGTTGGACACCGTTGGACACCGTGGGACAACGTGGGACAACGTGGGACAACGTGGGACAACGTGGGACAACGTGGGACAACGTGGGACAACGTGGGACAACGTGGGACAACGTGGGACAACGTGGGACAACGTGGGACAACGTGGGACACCGTTGGACATCGTTGGACAACGTGGGACAACGTGGGACAACGTGGGACAACGTGGGACAACGTGGGACAACGTGGGACACCGTTGGACACCGTTGGACACCGTTGGACACCGTTGGACATCGTTGGACACCGTGGGACAACGTGGGACAACGTGGGACAACGTGGGAAACCATGGAACAACGTGGGACAACGTGGGACACCGTTGGACATCGTTGGACATCGTTGGACACCGTGGGACAACGTGGGACAACGTGGGAAAACGTGGGACAACGTGGGACACCGTTGGACATCGCTGGACACCGTTGGACATCGTTGGACACCGTGGGACAACGTGGGACAACGTGGGACAACGTGGGACAACGTGGGACAATGTGGGACAACGTGGGACAACGTGGGACAACGTGGGACAACGTGGGACTACGTGGGACATCGTGGGACAACGTGGGACAACGTGGGACAACGTGGGACAACGTGGGACATCGTTGGACACCGTTGGACACCGTGGGACAACGTGGGACAACGTGGGACAACGTGGGACAACGTGGGACAACGTGGGACAACGTGGGACAACGTGGGACATCGTGGGACAACGTGGGACAACGTGGGACAACGTGGGACACCGTGGGACAACGTGGGACACCGTTGGACATCGTTGGACATCGTTGGACACCGTGGGACAACGTGGGACAACGTGGGACAACGTGGGACAACGTCGGACAACGTGGGACAACGTGGGACATCGTGGGACAACGTGGGACAACGTGGGACAACGTGGGACAACGTGGGACAACGTGGGACACCGTTGGACACCGTGGGACACCGTTGGACACCGTTGGACATCGTTGGACACCGTGGGACAACGTGGGACAACGTGGGACAACGTGGGACAACGTGGGACATCGTGGGACAACGTGGGACAACGTGGGACAACGTGGGACAACGTGGGACATCGTGGGACAACGTGGGACAACGTGGGACAACGTGGGACAACGTGGGACAACGTCGGACAACGTGGGACAACGTGGGACAACGTGGGACACCGTGGGACAACGTGGGACAACGTGGGACAACGTGGGACAACGTGGGACAACGTGGGACAACGTGGGACAACGTGGGACATCGTGGGACAACGTGGGACAACGTGGGACAACGTGGGACACCGTTGGACACCGTTGGACACCGTTGGACACCGTTGGACATCGTTGGACACCGTGGGACAACGTGGGACAACGTGGGACAACGTGGGAAACCATGGAACAACGTGGGACAACGTGGGACACCGTTGGACATCGCTGGACATCGTTGGACACCGTGGGACAACGTGGGACAACGTGGGAAAACGTGGGACAACGTGGGACATCGTTGGACACCGTTGGACACCGTGGGACAACGTGGGACAACGTGGGACAACGTGGGACAACGTGGGACAACGTGGGACAACGTGGGACAACGTGGGACAACGTGGGACAACGTGGGACAACGTGGGACAACGTGGGACAACGTGGGACAACGTGGGACAACGTGGGACAACGTGGGACATCGTGGGACAACGTGGGACAACGTGGGACAACGTGGGACAACGTGGGACAACGTGGGACACCGTTGGACATCGTTGGACACCGTGGGACAACGTGGGACAACGTGGGACAACGTGGGACACCGTTGGACACCGTGGGACAACGTGGGACAACGTGGGACATCGTGGGACAACGTGGGACAACGTGGGACAACGTGGGACAACGTGGGACACCGTTGGACAACGTGGGACACCGTTGGACATCGTTGGACACCGTGGGACAACGTGGGACAACGTGGGACCACGTGGGACAACGTGGGACAACGTGGGACAACGTGGGACAACGTGGGACAACGTGGGACAACGTGGGACAACGTGGGACAACGTGGGACATCGTGGGACAACGTGGGACAACGTGGGACACCGTTGGACATCGTTGGACACCGTGGGACACCGTGGGACAACGTGGGACAACGTGGGACAACGTGGGACAACGTGGGACAACGTGGGACAACGTGGGACAACGTGGGACAACGTGGGACAACGTGGGACAACGTGGGACACCGTTGGACACCGTTGGACACCGTTGGACACCGTTGGACACCGTTGGACATCGTTGGACACCGTGGGACAACGTGGGACAACGTGGGACAACGTGGGAAACCATGGAACAACGTGGGACAACGTGGGACACCGTTGGACATCGTTGGACATCGTTGGACACCGTGGGACAACGTGGGACAACGTGGGAAAACGTGGGACAACGTGGGACACCGTTGGACATCGCTGGACACCGTTGGACATCGTTGGACACCGTGGGACAACGTGGGACAACGTGGGACAACGTGGGACAACGTGGGACAACGTGGGACAACGTGGGACAACGTGGGACAACGTGGGACAACGTGGGACAACGTGGGACAACGTGGGACAACGTGGGACAACGTGGGACATCGTGGGACAACGTGGGACAACGTGGGACAACGTGGGACAACGTGGGACACCGTTGGACATCGTTGGACACCGTGGGACAACGTGGGACAACGTGGGACAACGTGGGACACCGTTGGACACCGTTGGACACCGTTGGACACCGTTGGACATCGTTGGACACCGTGGGACAACGTGGGACAACGTGGGACAACGTGGGAAACCATGGAACAACGTGGGACAACGTGGGACACCGTTGGACATCGTTGGACAACGTGGGACAACGTGGGACAACGTGGGACAACGTGGGACAACGTGGGACAACGTGGGACAACGTGGGACACCGTTGGACACCGTGGGACACCGTTGGACACCGTTGGACATCGTTGGACACCGTGGGACAACGTGGGACAACGTGGGACAACGTGGGACAACGTGGGACAACGTGGGACAACGTGGGACACCGTTGGACATCGTTGGACATCGTTGGACATCGTTGGACATCGTGGGACACCGTTGGACATCGTTGGACATCGTTGGACACCGTTGGACACCGTTGGACAACGTGGGACATCGTGGGACACCGTTGGACATCGTTGGACATCGTTGGACACCGTTGGACATCGTTGGACACCGTTGGACATCGTTGGACATCGTTGGACATCGTGGGACACCGTTGGACATCGTTGGACATCGTTGGACACCGTGGGACAACGTGGGACAACGTGGGACAACGTGGGAAACCATGGAACAACGTGGGACAACGTGGGACACCGTTGGACATCGTTGGACATCGTGGGACAACGTGGGACAACGTGGGACAACGTGGGACAACGTGGGACACCGTGGGACACCGTGGGACACCGTGGGACACCGTTGGACATCGTTGGACATCGTTGGACATCGTTGGACATCGTTGGACACCGTTGGACACCGTTGGACACCGTTGGACATCGTTGGACACCGTGGGACAACGTGGGACAACGTGGGACAACGTGGGACAACGTGGGACAACGTGGGACAACGTGGGACATCGTGGGACAACGTGGGACAACGTGGGACAACGTGGGACAACGTGGGACAACGTGGGACACCGTTGGACACCGTGGGACACCGTTGGACACCGTGGGACACCGTTGGACACCGTTGGACATCGTTGGACACCGTGGGACAACGTGGGACAACGTGGGACATCGTGGGACAACGTGGGACAACGTGGGACAACGTGGGACAACGTGGGACATCGTGGGACAACGTGGGACAACGTGGGACAACGTGGGACATCGTGGGACAACGTGGGACAACGTGGGACAACGTGGGACAACGTGGGACAACGTGGGACACCGTTGGACACCGTTGGACACCGTTGGACACCGTTGGACATCGTTGGACACCGTGGGACAACGTGGGACAACGTGGGACAACGTGGGACAACGTGGGACAACGTGGGACAACGTGGGACAACGTGGGACAACGTGGGACAGCGTGGGACAACGTGGGACAACGTGGGACAACGTGGGACAACGTGGGACAACGTGGGACACCGTTGGACACCGTGGGACACCGTTGGACACCGTTGGACATCGTTTGACATCGTTGGACATCGTTGGACATCGTTGGACACCGTTGGACACCGTTGGACACCGTTGGACATCGTTGGACACCGTGGGACAACGTGGGACAACGTGGGACAACGTGGGACAACGTGGGACAACGTGGGACAACGTGGGACATCGTGGGACAACGTGGGACAACGTGGGACAACGTGGGACAACGTGGGACATCGTGGGACAACGTGGGACAACGTGGGACAACGTGGGACATCGTGGGACAACGTGGGACAACGTGGGACATCGTGGGACAACGTGGGACAACGTGGGACACCGTTGGACACCGTTGGACACCGTTGGACACCGTTGGACATCGTTGGACACCGTGGGACAACGTGGGACAACGTGGGACAACGTGGGAAACCATGGAACAACGTGGGACAACGTGGGACACCGTTGGACATCGTTGGACATCGTTGGACACCGTGGGACAACGTGGGACAACGTGGGACAACGTGGGACAACGTCGGACAACGTGGGACAACGTGGGACAACGTGGGACAACGTGGGACAACGTGGGACAACGTGGGACAACGTGGGACAACGTGGGACAACGTGGGACAACGTGGGACAACGTGGGACAACGTGGGACAACGTGGGACACCGTTGGACATCGTTGGACAACGTGGGACAACGTGGGACAACGTGGGACAACGTGGGACAACGTGGGACAACGTGGGACAACGTGGGACAACGTGGGACACCGTTGGACACCGTTGGACATCGTTGGACACCGTGGGACAACGTGGGACAACGTGGGACAACGTGGGACAACGTGGGACAACGTGGGACAACGTTGGACAACGTGGGACAACGTGGGACAACGTGGGACATCGTGGGACAACGTGGGACAACGTGGGACAACGTGGGACACCGTTGGACACCGTTGGACACCGTTGGACACCGTTGGACATCGTTGGACACCGTGGGACAACGTGGGACAACGTGGGACAACGTGGGAAACCATGGAACAACGCGGGACAACGTGGGACACCGTTGGACATCGTTGGACATCGTTGGACACCGTGGGACAACGTGGGACAACGTGGGAAAACGTGGGACAACGTGGGACACCGTTGGACATCGCTGGACACCGTTGGACATCGTTGGACACCGTGGGACAACGTGGGACAACGTGGGACAACGTGGGACAACGTGGGACAACGTGGGACAACGTGGGACAACGTGGGACATCGTGGGACAACGTGGGACAACGTGGGACAACGTGGGACAACGTGGGACATCGTTGGACACCGTTGGACACCGTGGGACAACGTGGGACAACGTCGGACAACGTGGGACAACGTGGGACAACGTGGGACAACGTGGGACAACGTGGGACAACGTGGGACAACGTGGGACAACGTGGGACAACGTGGGACATCGTGGGACAACGTGGGACAACGTGGGACAACGTGGGACAACGTGGGACACCGTTGGACAACGTGGGACACCGTTGGACATCGTTGGACACCGTGGGACAACGTGGGACAACGTGGGACCACGTGGGACAACGTGGGACAACGTGGGACAACGTGGGACAACGTGGGACAACGTGGGACAACGTGGGACATCGTGGGACAACGTGGGACAACGTGGGACACCGTTGGACATCGTTGGACACCGTGGGACACCGTGGGACAACGTGGGACAACGTGGGACAACGTGGGACCACGTGGGACAACGTGGGACAACGTGGGACAACGTGGGACAACGTGGGACAACGTGGGACAACGTGGGACAACGTGGGACAACGTGGGACAACGTGGGACAACGTGGGACAACGTGGGACAACGTGGGACATCGTGGGACAACGTGGGACAACGTGGGACACCGTTGGACATCGTTGGACACCGTGGGACACCGTGGGACAACGTGGGACAACGTGGGACAACGTGGGACAACGTGGGACAACGTGGGACAACGTGGGACAACGTGGGACAACGTGGGACAACGTGGGACAACGTGGGACAACGTGGGACAACGTGGGACAACGTGGGACAACGTGGGACATCGTGGGACAACGTGGGACAACGTGGGACAACGTGGGACAACGTGGGCACCGTTGGACAACGTGGGACACCGTTGGACATCGTTGGACACCGTGGGACAACGTGGGACAACGTGGGACCACGTGGGACAACGTGGGACAACGTGGGACAACGTGGGACAACGTGGGACATCGTGGGACAACGTGGGACAACGTGGGACAACGTGGGACAACGTGGGACAACGTGGGACACCGTTGGACACCGTTGGACACCGTTGGACACCGTTGGACATCGTTGGACACCGTGGGACAACGTGGGACAACGTGGGACAACGTGGGAAACCATGGAACAACGTGGGACAACGTGGGACACCGTTGGACATCGTTGGACATCGTTGGACACCGTGGGACAACGTGGGACAACGTGGGAAAACGTGGGACAACGTGGGACACCGTTGGACATCGCTGGACACCGTTGGACATCGTTGGACACCGTGGGACAACGTGGGACAACGTGGGACAACGTGGGACAACGTGGGACAACGTGGGACAACGTGGGACAACGTGGGACAACGTGGGACAACGTGGGACACCGTTGGACATCGTTGGACACCGTGGGACACCGTGGGACAACGTGGGACAACGTGGGACAACGTGGGACAACGTGGGACAACGTGGGACAACGTGGGACACCGTTGGACACCGTGGGACACCGTTGGACACCGTTGGACATCGTTGGACACCGTGGGACAACGTGGGACAACGTGGGACAACGTGGGACAACGTGGGACAACGTGGGACAACGTGGGACAACGTGGGACAACGTGGGACAACGTGGGACAACGTGGGACAACGTGGGACACCGTTGGACAACGTGGGACACCGTTGGACATCGTTGGACACCGTGGGACAACGTGGGACAACGTGGGACAACGTGGGACAACGTGGGCACCGTTGGACAACGTGGGACACCGTTGGACATCGTTGGACACCGTGGGACAACGTGGGACAACGTGGGACAACGTGGGACACCGTTGGACATCGTTGGACACCGTGGGACAACGTGGGACAACGTGGGACAACGTGGGACAACGTGGGACAACGTGGGACAACGTGGGACAACGTGGGACACCGTTGGACACCGTGGGACACCGTTGGACACCGTTGGACATCGTTGGACAACGTGGGACATCGTGGGACAACGTGGGACAACGTGGGACAACGTGGGACACCGTTGGACACCGTTGGACACCGTTGGACACCGTTGGACATCGTTGGACACCGTGGGACAACGTGGGACAACGTGGGACAACGTGGGAAACCATGGAACAACGTGGGACAACGTGGGACACCGTTGGACATCGCTGGACATCGTTGGACACCGTGGGACAACGTGGGACAACGTGGGAAAACGTGGGACAACGTGGGACATCGTTGGACACCGTTGGACACCGTGGGACAACGTGGGACAACGTGGGACAACGTGGGACAACGTGGGACAACGTGGGACAACGTGGGACAACGTGGGACAACGTGGGACAACGTGGGACAACGTGGGACAACGTGGGACAACGTGGGACAACGTGGGACAACGTGGGACAACGTGGGACATCGTGGGACAACGTGGGACAACGTGGGACAACGTGGGACAACGTGGGACAACGTGGGACACCGTTGGACATCGTTGGACACCGTGGGACAACGTGGGACAACGTGGGACAACGTGGGACACCGTTGGACACCGTGGGACAACGTGGGACAACGTGGGACATCGTGGGACAACGTGGGACAACGTGGGACAACGTGGGACAACGTGGGACACCGTTGGACAACGTGGGACACCGTTGGACATCGTTGGACACCGTGGGACAACGTGGGACAACGTGGGACCACGTGGGACAACGTGGGACAACGTGGGACAACGTGGGACAACGTGGGACAACGTGGGACAACGTGGGACAACGTGGGACAACGTGGGACATCGTGGGACAACGTGGGACAACGTGGGACACCGTTGGACATCGTTGGACACCGTGGGACACCGTGGGACAACGTGGGACAACGTGGGACAACGTGGGACAACGTGGGACAACGTGGGACAACGTGGGACAACGTGGGACAACGTGGGACAACGTGGGACAACGTGGGACACCGTTGGACACCGTTGGACACCGTTGGACACCGTTGGACACCGTTGGACATCGTTGGACACCGTGGGACAACGTGGGACAACGTGGGACAACGTGGGAAACCATGGAACAACGTGGGACAACGTGGGACACCGTTGGACATCGTTGGACATCGTTGGACACCGTGGGACAACGTGGGACAACGTGGGAAAACGTGGGACAACGTGGGACACCGTTGGACATCGCTGGACACCGTTGGACATCGTTGGACACCGTGGGACAACGTGGGACAACGTGGGACAACGTGGGACAACGTGGGACAACGTGGGACAACGTGGGACAACGTGGGACAACGTGGGACAACGTGGGACAACGTGGGACAACGTGGGACAACGTGGGACAACGTGGGACATCGTGGGACAACGTGGGACAACGTGGGACAACGTGGGACAACGTGGGACACCGTTGGACATCGTTGGACACCGTGGGACAACGTGGGACAACGTGGGACAACGTGGGACACCGTTGGACACCGTTGGACACCGTTGGACACCGTTGGACATCGTTGGACACCGTGGGACAACGTGGGACAACGTGGGACAACGTGGGAAACCATGGAACAACGTGGGACAACGTGGGACACCGTTGGACATCGTTGGACAACGTGGGACAACGTGGGACAACGTGGGACAACGTGGGACAACGTGGGACAACGTGGGACAACGTGGGACACCGTTGGACACCGTGGGACACCGTTGGACACCGTTGGACATCGTTGGACACCGTGGGACAACGTGGGACAACGTGGGACAACGTGGGACAACGTGGGACAACGTGGGACAACGTGGGACACCTTTGGACATCGTTGGACATCGTTGGACATCGTTGGACATCGTGGGACACCGTTGGACATCGTTGGACATCGTTGGACACCGTTGGACACCGTTGGACAACGTGGGACATCGTGGGACACCGTTGGACATCGTTGGACATCGTTGGACACCGTTGGACATCGTTGGACACCGTTGGACATCGTTGGACATCGTTGGACATCGTGGGACACCGTTGGACATCGTTGGACATCGTTGGACACCGTGGGACAACGTGGGACAACGTGGGACAACGTGGGAAACCATGGAACAACGTGGGACAACGTGGGACACCGTTGGACATCGTTGGACATCGTGGGACAACGTGGGACAACGTGGGACAACGTGGGACAACGTGGGACAACGTGGGACACCGTTGGACACCGTGGGACACCGTTGGACATCGTTGGACATCGTTGGACATCGTTGGACATCGTTGGACAACGTGGGACACCGTTGGACACCGTTGGACACCGTTGGACACCGTTGGACATCGTTGGACACCGTGGGACAACGTGGGACAACGTGGGACAACGTGGGAAACCATGGAACAACGTGGGACAACGTGGGACACCGTTGGACATCGTTGGACATCGTTGGACACCGTGGGACAACGTGGGACAACGTGGGACAACGTGGGACAACGTCGGACAACGTGGGACAACGTGGGACAACGTGGGACAACGTGGGACAACGTGGGACAACGTGGGACAACGTGGGACAACGTGGGACAACGTGGGACAACGTGGGACAACGTGGGACAACGTGGGACAACGTGGGACACCGTTGGACATCGTTGGACAACGTGGGACAACGTGGGACAACGTGGGACAACGTGGGACAACGTGGGACAACGTGGGACAACGTGGGACAACGTGGGACACCGTTGGACACCGTGGGACATCGTTGGACACCGTGGGACAACGTGGGACAACGTGGGACAACGTGGGACAACGTGGGACAACGTGGGACAACGTTGGACAACGTGGGACAACGTGGGACAACGTGGGACATCGTGGGACAACGTGGGACAACGTGGGACAACGTGGGACACCGTTGGACACCGTTGGACACCGTTGGACACCGTTGGACATCGTTGGACACCGTGGGACAACGTGGGACAACGTGGGACAACGTGGGAAACCATGGAACAACGCGGGACAACGTGGGACACCGTTGGACATCGTTGGACATCGTTGGACACCGTGGGACAACGTGGGACAACGTGGGAAAACGTGGGACAACGTGGGACACCGTTGGACATCGCTGGACACCGTTGGACATCGTTGGACACCGTGGGACAACGTGGGACAACGTGGGACAACGTGGGACAACGTGGGACAACGTGGGACAACGTGGGACAACGTGGGACAACGTGGGACAACGTGGGACAACGTGGGACAACGTGGGACAACGTGGGACATCGTTGGACACCGTTGGACACCGTGGGACAACGTGGGACAACGTCGGACAACGTGGGACAACGTGGGACAACGTGGGACAACGTGGGACAACGTGGGACAACGTGGGACAACGTGGGACAACGTGGGACAACGTGGGACATCGTGGGACAACGTGGGACAACGTGGGACAACGTGGGACAACGTGGGACACCGTTGGACAACGTGGGACACCGTTGGACATCGTTGGACACCGTGGGACAACGTGGGACAACGTGGGACCACGTGGGACAACGTGGGACAACGTGGGACAACGTGGGACAACGTGGGACAACGTGGGACAACGTGGGACAACGTGGGACAACGTGGGACATCGTGGGACAACGTGGGACAACGTGGGACACCGTTGGACATCGTTGGACACCGTGGGACACCGTGGGACAACGTGGGACAACGTGGGACAACGTGGGACCACGTGGGACAACGTGGGACAACGTGGGACAACGTGGGACAACGTGGGACAACGTGGGACAACGTGGGACAACGTGGGACAACGTGGGACAACGTGGGACAACGTGGGACAACGTGGGACAACGTGGGACATCGTGGGACAACGTGGGACAACGTGGGACACCGTTGGACATCGTTGGACACCGTGGGACACCGTGGGACAACGTGGGACAACGTGGGACAACGTGGGACAACGTGGGACAACGTGGGACAACGTGGGACATCGTGGGACAACGTGGGACAACGTGGGACAACGTGGGACAACGTGGGCACCGTTGGACAACGTGGGACACCGTTGGACATCGTTGGACACCGTGGGACAACGTGGGACAACGTGGGACCACGTGGGACAACGTGGGACAACGTGGGACAACGTGGGACAACGTGGGACATCGTGGGACAACGTGGGACAACGTGGGACAACGTGGGACAACGTGGGACAACGTGGGACACCGTTGGACACCGTTGGACACCGTTGGACACCGTTGGACATCGTTGGACACCGTGGGACAACGTGGGACAACGTGGGACAACGTGGGAAACCATGGAACAACGTGGGACAACGTGGGACACCGTTGGACATCGTTGGACATCGTTGGACACCGTGGGACAACGTGGGACAACGTGGGAAAACGTGGGACAACGTGGGACACCGTTGGACATCGCTGGACACCGTTGGACATCGTTGGACACCGTGGGACAACGTGGGACAACGTGGGACAACGTGGGACAACGTGGGACAACGTGGGACAACGTGGGACAACGTGGGACAACGTGGGACAACGTGGGACACCGTTGGACATCGTTGGACACCGTGGGACAACGTGGGACAACGTGGGACAACGTGGGACAACGTGGGACAACGTGGGACAACGTGGGACAACGTGGGACACCGTTGGACACCGTGGGACACCGTTGGACACCGTTGGACATCGTTGGACACCGTGGGACAACGTGGGACAACGTGGGACAACGTGGGACAACGTGGGACAACGTGGGACAACGTGGGCACCGTTGGACAACGTGGGACACCGGTGGACATCGTTGGACACCGTGGGACAACGTGGGACAACGTGGGACAACGTGGGACACCGTTGGACATCGTTGGACACCGTGGGACAACGTGGGACAACGTGGGACAACGTGGGACAACGTGGGACAACGTGGGACAACGTGGGACAACGTGGGACACCGTTGGACACCGTGGGACACCGTGGGACACCGTTGGACATCGTTGGACACCGTGGGACAACGTGGGACAACGTGGGACAACGTGGGACAACGTGGGACAACGTGGGACAACGTGGGACAACGTGGGACAACGTGGGACAACGTGGGACATCGTGGGACAACGTGGGACAACGTGGGACACCGTTGGACATCGTTGGACACCGTGGGACACCGTGGGACAACGTGGGACAACGTGGGACAACGTGGGACCA
Source organism: Bombus terrestris (assembly GCF_910591885.1). Taxonomy (NCBI): domain Eukaryota; kingdom Metazoa; phylum Arthropoda; class Insecta; order Hymenoptera; family Apidae; genus Bombus; species Bombus terrestris. Next base: position 104,138 of record NW_025963641.1, on the reverse strand, counting down.
CGTGGGACAACGTGGGACAACGTGGGACAACGTGGGACAACGTGGGACAACGTGGGACAACGTGGGACAACGTGGGACAACGTGGGACAACGTGGGACAACGTGGGACAACGTGGGACACCGTTGGACAACGTGGGACACCGTTGGACATCGTTGGACACCGTGGGACAACGTGGGACAACGTGGGACAACGTGGGACAACGTGGGCACCGTTGGACAACGTGGGACACCGTTGGACATCGTTGGACACCGTGGGACAACGTGGGACAACGTGGGACCACGTGGGACAACGTGGGACAACGTGGGACAACGTGGGACAACGTGGGACATCGTGGGACAACGTGGGACAACGTGGGACAACGTGGGACAACGTGGGACAACGTGGGACACCGTTGGACACCGTTGGACACCGTTGGACACCGTTGGACATCGTTGGACACCGTGGGACAACGTGGGACAACGTGGGACAACGTGGGAAACCATGGAACAACGTGGGACAACGTGGGACACCGTTGGACATCGTTGGACATCGTTGGACACCGTGGGACAACGTGGGACAACGTGGGAAAACGTGGGACAACGTGGGACACCGTTGGACATCGCTGGACACCGTTGGACATCGTTGGACACCGTGGGACAACGTGGGACAACGTGGGACAACGTGGGACAACGTGGGACAACGTGGGACAACGTGGGACAACGTGGGACAACGTGGGACAACGTGGGACACCGTTGGACATCGTTGGACACCGTGGGACAACGTGGGACAACGTGGGACAACGTGGGACAACGTGGGACAACGTGGGACAACGTGGGACAACGTGGGACACCGTTGGACACCGTGGGACACCGTTGGACACCGTTGGACATCGTTGGACACCGTGGGACAACGTGGGACAACGTGGGACAACGTGGGACAACGTGGGACAACGTGGGACAACGTGGGACAACGTGGGACAACGTGGGACAACGTGGGACAACGTGGGACACCGTTGGACAACGTGGGACACCGTTGGACATCGTTGGACACCGTGGGACAACGTGGGACAACGTGGGACAACGTGGGACAACGTGGGACAACGTGGGACACCGTTGGACACCGTGGGACACCGTTGGACACCGTTGGACACCGTTGGACATCGTTGGACATCGTTGGACATCGTGGGACACCGTTGGACATCGTTGGACATCGTTGGACACCGTTGGACATCGTTGGACACCGTTGGACATCGTTGGACATCGTTGGACATCGTGGGACACCGTTGGACATCGTTGGACATCGTTGGACACCGTGGGACAACGTGGGACAACGTGGGACAACGTGGGAAACCATGGAACAACGTGGGACAACGTGGGACACCGTTGGACATCGTTGGACAACGTGGGACAACGTGGGACAACGTGGGACAACGTGGGACAACGTGGGACAACGTGGGACAACGTGGGACAACGTGGGACACCGTGGGACACCGTTGGACACCGTGGGACACCGTTGGACACCGTTGGACATCGTTGGACACCGTGGGACAACGTGGGACAACGTGGGACAACGTGGGACAACGTGGGACAACGTGGGACAACGTGGGACAACGTGGGACAACGTGGGACAACGTGGGACATCGTGGGACAACGTGGGACAACGTGGGACAACGTGGGACACCGTTGGACAACGTGGGACACCGTTGGACAACGTGGGACACCGTTGGACACCGTGGGACACCGTTGGACATCGTTGGACACCGTGGGACAACGTGGGACAACGTGGGACAACGTGGGACATCGTGGGACAACGTGGGACAACGTGGGACAACGTGGGACAACGTGGGACACCGTTGGACAACGTGGGACACCGTTGGACATCGTTGGACACCGTGGGACAACGTGGGACAACGTGGGACAACGTGGGACAACGTGGGACAACGTGGGACAACGTGGGACAACGTGGGACAACGTGGGACAACGTGGGACAACGTGGGACATCGTGGGACAACGTGGGACAACGTGGGACAACGTGGGACACCGTTGGACAACGTGGGACACCGTTGGACATCGTTGGACACCGTGGGACAACGTGGGAAACCATGGAACAACGTGGGACAACGTGGGACACCGTTGGACATCGTTGGACAACGTGGGACAACGTGGGACAACGTGGGACAACGTGGGACAACGTGGGACAACGTGGGACACCGTTGGACACCGTGGGACACCGTTGGACATCGTTGGACACCGTGGGACAACGTGGGACAACGTGGGACAACGTGGGACATCGTGGGACAACGTGGGACAACGTGGGACAACGTGGGACAACGTGGACACCGTTGGGACAACGTGGGACACCGTTGGACATCGTTGGACACCGTGGGACAACGTGGGACAACGTGGGACCACGTGGGACAACGTGGGACAACGTGGGACAACGTGGGACAACGTGGGACAACGTGGGACACCGTGGGACAACGTGGGACAACGTGGGACACCGTTGGACATCGTTGGACACCGTGGGACACCGTGGGACAACGTGGGACAACGTGGGACAACGTGGGACAACGTGGGACAACGTGGGACAACGTGGGAAACCATGGAACAACGTGGGACACCGTTGGACATCGTTGGACAACGTGGGACAACGTGGGACAACGTGGGACAACGTGGGACAACGTGGGACAACGTGGGACAACGTGGGACAACGTGGGACACCGTTGGACACCGTGGGACACCGTTGGACACCGTTGGACATCGTTGGACACCGTGGGACAACGTGGGACAACGTGGGACAACGTGGGACAACGTGGGACAACGTGGGACAACGTGGGACAACGTGGGACAACGTGGGACAACGTGGGACAACGTGGGACAACGTGGGACAACGTGGGACACCGTTGGACAACGTGGGACACCGTTGGACATCGTTGGACACCGTGGGACAACGTGGGACACCGTTGGACATCGTTGGACACCGTGGGACCAGGTGGGACAACGTGGGACAACTTGGGACACCGTTGGACACCGTTGGACACCGTTGGACACCGTTGGACAACGTGGGACAACGTGGGACAACGTGGGACATCGTGGGACAACGTGGGACAACGTGGGACACCGTTGGACATCGTTGGACACCGTGGGACACCGTGGGACAACGTGGGACAACGTGGGACAACGTGGGACAACGTGGGACAACGTGGGAAACCATGGAACAACGTGGGACAACGTGGGACACCGTTGGACATCGTTGGACAACGTGGGACAACGTGGGACAACGTGGGACAACGTGGGACAACGTGGGACAACGTGGGACAACGTGGGACATCGTAGGACAACGTGGGACAACGTGGGACAACGTGGGACAACGTGGGACACCGTTGGACAACGTGGGACACCGTTGGACATCGTTGGACACCGTGGGACAACGTGGGACAACGTGGGACCACGTGGGACAACGTGGGACAACGTGGGACAACGTGGGACAACGTGGGACAACGTGGGACAACGTGGGACATCGTGGGACAACGTGGGACAACGTGGGACACCGTTGGACATAGTTGGACACCGTGGGACACCGTGGGACAACGTGGGACAACGTGGGACAACGTGGGACAACGTGGGACAACGTGGGAAACCATGGAACAACGTGGGACAACGTGGGACACCGTTGGACATCGTTGGACAACGTGGGACAACGTGGGACAACGTGGGACAACGTGGGACAACGTGGGACAACGTGGGACAACGTGGGACACCGTGGGACACCGTGGGACACCGTTGGACACCGTTGGACATCGTTGGACACCGTGGGACAACGTGGGACAACGTGGGACAACGTGGGACAACGTGGGACAACGTGGGACAACGTGGGACAACGTGGGACAACGTGGGACAACGTGGGACAACGTGGGACAACGTGGGACAACGTGGGACAACGTGGGACACCGTTGGACAACGTGGGACACCGTTGGACAACGTGGGACACCGTTGGACATCGTTGGACACCGTGGGACAACGTGGGACACCGTTGGACATCGTTGGACACCGTGGGACAACGTGGGACAACGTGGGACAACTTGGGACACCGTTGGACACCGTTGGACACCGTTGGACACCGTTGGACATCGTTGGACACCGTGGGACAACGTGGGACAACGTGGGACAACGTGGGACAACGTGGAACAACGTGGGACATCGTGGGACAACGTGGGACAACGTGGGACAACGTGGGACACCGTTGGACATCGTTGGACACCGTGGGACAACGTGGGACAACGTGGGACAACGTGGGACAACGTGGGACACCGTTGGACACCGTTGGACACCGTTGGACATCGTTGGACACCGTGGGACAACGTGGGACAACGTGGGACAACGTGGGACAACGTGGGACAACGTGGGACAACGTGGGACAACGTGGGACAACGTGGGACAACGTGGGACAACGTGGGACAACGTGGGACAACGTGGGACAACGTGGGACAACGTGGGACAACGTGGGACATCGTGGGACAACGTGGGACAACGTGGGACAACGTGGGACATCGTTGGACACCGTTGGACACCGTGGGACAACGTGGGACAACGTGGGACAACGTGGGACAACGTGGGACAACGTGGGACAACGTGGGACAACGTGGGACAACGTGGGACAACGTGGGACAACGTGGGACAACGTGGGACAACGTGGGACAACGTGGGACAACGTGGGACACCGTTGGACATCGTTGGACACCGTGGGACAACGTGGGACAACGTGGGACAACGTGGGAAACCATGGAACAACGTGGGACAACGTGGGACACCGTTGGACAACGTGGGACACCGTTGGACATCGTGGGACAACGTGGGACAACGTGGGACCACGTGGGACAACGTGGGACAACGTGGGACAACGTGGGACACCGTTGGACACCATGGGACAACGTGGGACATCGTGGGACAACGTGGGACAACGTGGGACAACGTGGGACAACGTGGGACAACGTGGGACACCGTTGGACATCGTTGGACACCGTGGGACACCGTGGGACAACGTGGGACAACGTGGGACAACGTGGGACAACGTGGGACAACGTGGGAAACCATGGAACAACGTGGGACAACGTGGGACACCGTTGGACATCGTTGGACAACGTGGGACAACGTGGGACCACGTGGGACAACGTGGGACAACGTGGGACAACGTGGGACACCGTTGGACACCGTGGGACACCGTTGGACACCGTTGGACATCGTTGGACACCGTGGGACAACGTGGGACAACGTGGGACAACGTGGGACAACGTGGGACAACGTGGGACAACGTGGGACAACGTGGGACAACGTGGGACAACGTGGGACAACGTGGGACAACGTGGGACAACGTGGGACAACGTGGGACACCGTTGGACAACGTGGGACACCGTTGGACATCGTTGGACACCGTGGGACAACGTGGGACAACGTGGGACAACGTGGGACAACGTGGGACAACGTGGGACACCGTTGGACATCGTTGGACATCGTTGGACATCGTGGGACACCGTTGGACATCGTTGGACATCGTTGGACACCGTTGGACACCGTTGGACAACGTGGGACATCGTTGGACAACGTGGGACAACGTGGGACAACGTGGGACAACGTGGGACACCGTTGGACACCGTTGGACACCGTTGGACATCGTTGGACAACGTTGGACATCGTGGGACACCGTTGGACATCGTTGGACAACGTTGGACATCGTTGGACATCGTTGGACATCGTTGGACATCGTTGGACACCGTTGGACATCGTTGGACATCGTTGGACATCGTGGGACACCGTTGGACATCGTTGGACATCGTTGGACACCGTTGGACATCGTTGGACATCGTTGGACATCGTTGGACACCGTTGGACACCGTTGGACATCGTGGGACAACGTGGGACAACGTGGGACAACGTGGGACAACGTGGGACAACGTGGGACAACGTGGGACAACGTGGGACAACGTGGGACAACGTGGGACAACGTGGGACAACGTGGGACAACGTGGGACACCGTTGGACACCGTGGGACACCGTTGGACACCGTTGGACATCGTTGGACACCGTGGGACAACGTGGGACAATGTGGGACAACGTGGGACAACGTGGGACATCGTGGGACAACGTGGGACAACGTGGGACAACGTGGGACAACGTGGGACATCGTGGGACAACGTGGGACAACGTGGGACAACGTGGGACATCGTGGGACAACGTGGGACAACGTGGGACAACGTGGGACATCGTGGGACAACGTGGGACAACGTGGGACAACGTGGGACAACGTGGGACAACGTGGGACACCGTTGGACACCGTGGGACACCGTTGGACACCGTTGGACATCGTTGGACACCGTGGGACAACGTGGGACAACTTGGGACAACGTGGGACAACGTGGGACATCGTGGGACAACGTGGGACAACGTGGGACAACGTGGGACAACGTGGGACATCGTGGGACAACGTGGGACAACGTGGGACAACGTGGGACATCGTGGGACAACGTGGGACAACGTGGGACAACGTGGGACAAAGTGGGACAACGTGGGACACCGTTGGACACCGTTGGACACCGTTGGACACCGTTGGACATCGTTGGACACCGTGGGACAACGTGGGACAACGTGGGACACCGTTGGACATCGTTGGACACCGTGGGACAACGTGGGACACCGTTGGACATCGTTGGACACCGTGGGACAACGTGGGACAACTTGGGACACCGTTGGACACCGTTGGACACCGTTGGACACCGTTGGACATCGTTGGACACCGTGGGACAACGTGGGACAACGTGGGACAACGTGGGACAACGTGGAACAACGTGGGACATCGTGGGACAACGTGGGACAACGTGGGACAACGTGGGACACCGTTGGACATCGTTGGACACCGTGGGACAACGTGGGACAACGTGGGACAACGTGGGACAACGTGGGACACCGTTGGACACCGTTGGACACCGTTGGACATCGTTGGACACCGTGGGACAACGTGGGACAACGTGGGACAACGTGGGACAACGTGGGACAACGTGGGACAGCGTGGGACAACGTGGGACAACGTGGGACAACGTGGGACAACGTGGGACAACGTGGGACAACGTGGGACAACGTGGGACATCGTGGGACAACGTGGGACAACGTGGGACAACGTGGGACATCGTTGGACACCGTTGGACACCGTGGGACAACGTGGGACAACGTGGGACAACGTGGGACAACGTGGGACAACGTGGGACAACGTGGGACAACGTGGGACAACGTGGGACAACGTGGGACAACGTGGGACAACGTGGGACAACGTGGGACACCGTTGGACATCGTTGGACACCGTGGGACAACGTGGGACAACGTGGGACAACGTGGGAAACCATGGAACAACGTGGGACAACGTGGGACACCGTTGGACAACGTGGGACACCGTTGGACATCGTTGGACAACGTGGGACAACGTGGGACCACGTGGGACAACGTGGGACAACGTGGGACAACGTGGGACAACGTGGGACAACGTGGGACAAAGTGGGACAACGTGGGACACCGTTGGACACCGTTGGACACCGTTGGACACCGTTGGACATCGTTGGACACCGTGGGACAACGTGGGACAACGTGGGACAACGTGGGACAACGTGGGACAACGTGGGACAACGTGGGACACCGTTGGACACCGTGGGACATCGTGGGACACCGTTGGACATCGTTGGACATCGTTGGACACCGTTGGACACCGTTGGACAACGTGGGACATCGTTGGACAACGTGGGACAACGTGGGACAACGTGGGACAACGTGGGACACCGTTGGACACCGTTGGACACCGTTGGACATCGTTGGACATCGTTGGACATCGTGGGACACCGTTGGACATCGTTGGACATCGTTGGACATCGTTGGACATCGTTGGACACCGTTGGACATCGTTGGACACCGTTGGACATCGTGGGACATCGTTGGACATCGTGGGACACCGTTGGACATCGTTGGACATCGTTGGACACCGTTGGACATCGTTGGACATCGTTGGACATCGTTGGACACCGTTGGACACCGTTGGACACCGTTGGACATCGTTGGACACCGTGGGACAACGTGGGACAACGTGGGACAACGTGGGACAACGTGGGACAACGTGGGACAACGTGGGACATCGTGGGACAACGTGGGACAACGTGGGACAACGTGGGACAACGTGGGACAACGTGGGACACCGTTGGACACCGTGGGACACCGTTGGACACCGTTGGACATCGTTGGACACCGTGGGACAACGTGGGACAATGTGGGACAACGTGGGACAACGTGGGACATCGTGGGACAACGTGGGACAACGTGGGACAACGTGGGACAACGTGGGACATCGTGGGACAACGTGGGACAACGTGGGACAACGTGGGACAACGTGGGACAACGTGGGACAACGTGGGACAACGTGGGACAAAGTGGGACAACGTGGGACACCGTTGGACACCGTTGGACACCGTTGGACACCGTTGGACATCGTTGGACACCGTGGGACAACGTGGGACAACGTGGGACAACGTGGGACAACGTGGGACAACGTGGGACAACGTGGGACACCGTTGGACACCGTGGGACACCGTTGGACACCGTTGGACATCGTTGGACACCGTGGGACAACGTGGGACAATGTGGGACAACGTGGGACAACGTGGGACATCGTGGGACAACGTGGGACAACGTGGGACAACGTGGGACAACGTGGGACATCGTGGGACAACGTGGGACAACGTGGGACAACGTGGGACATCGTGGGACAACGTGGGACAACGTGGGACAACGTGGGACAAAGTGGGACAACGTGGGACACCGTTGGACACCGTTGGACACCGTTGGACACCGTTGGACATCGTTGGACACCGTGGGACAACGTGGGACAACGTGGGACAACGTGGGAAACCATGGAACAACGTGGGACAACGTGGGACACCGTTGGACATCGTTGGACATCGTTGGACACCGTGGGACAACGTGGGACAACGTGGGACAACGTGGGACAACGTCGGACAACGTGGGACAACGTGGGACATCGTGGGACAACGTGGGACAACGTGGGACAACGTGGGACAACGTGGGACAACGTGGGACACCGTTGGACACCGTGGGACAACGTGGGACAACGTGGGACAACGTGGGACAACGTGGGACAACGTGGGACAACGTGGGACATCGTGGGACAACGTGGGACAACGTGGGACAACGTGGGACAACGTGGGACAACGTGGGACACCGTTGGACACCGTGGGACACCGTTGGACACCGTTGGACATCGTTGGACACCGTGGGACAACGTGGGACAACGTGGGACAACGTGGGACAACGTGGGACATCGTGGGACAACGTGGGACAACGTGGGACAACGTGGGACAACGTGGGACATCGTGGGACAACGTGGGACAACGTGGGACAACGTGGGACATCGTGGGACAACGTGGGACAACGTGGGACAACGTGGGACAAAGTGGGACAACGTGGGACACCGTTGGACACCGTTGGACACCGTTGGACACCGTTGGACATCGTTGGACACCGTGGGACAACGTGGGACAACGTGGGACAACGTGGGACAACGTGGGACAACGTGGGACAACGTGGGACAACGTGGGACAACGTGGGACAACGTGGGACAACGTGGGACACCGTTGGACATCGTTGGACATCGTTGGACATCGTGGGACACCGTTGGACATCGTTGGACATCGTTGGACATCGTTGGACATCGTTGGACACCGTTGGACATCGTTGGACACCGTTGGACATCGTTGGACACCGTGGGACAACGTGGGACAACGTGGGACAACGTGGGACAACGTGGGACATCGTGGGACAACGTGGGACAACGTGGGACAACGTGGGACAACGTGGGACATCGTGGGACAACGTGGGACAACGTGGGACAACGTGGGACATCGTGGGACAACGTGGGACAACGTGGGACAACGTGGGACAAAGTGGGACAACGTGGGACACCGTTTGACACCGTTGGACACCGTTGGACACCGTTGGACATCGTTGGACACCGTGGGACAACGTGGGACAACGTGGGACAACGTGGGAAACCATGGAACAACGTGGGACAACGTGGGACACCGTTGGACATCGTTGGACATCGTTGGACACCGTGGGACAACGTGGGACAACGTGGGACAACGTGGGACAACGTCGGACAACGTGGGACAACGTGGGACAACGTGGGACATCGTGGGACAACGTGGGACAACGTGGGACAACGTGGGACAACGTGGGACATCGTTGGACACCGTTGGACACCGTGGGACAACGTGGGACAACGTGGGACAACGTGGGACAACGTGGGACAACGTGGGACAACGTGGGACCACGTGGGACAACGTGGGACAACGTGGGACAACGTGGGACAACGTGGGACAACGTGGGACAACGTGGGACACCGTTGGACATCGTTGGACAACGTGGGACAACGTGGGACAACGTGGGACAACGTGGGACAACGTGGGACAACGTGGGACACCGTTGGACACCGTTGGACACCGTTGGACACCGTTGGACATCGTTGGACACCGTGGGACAACGTGGGACAACGTGGGACAACGTGGGACAACGTGGGACAACGTGGGACAACGTGGGACAACGTGGGACTACGTGGGACATCGTGGGACAACGTGGGACAACGTGGGACAACGTGGGACACCGTGGGACATCGTTGGACACCGTTGGACACCGTGGGACAACGTGGGACAACGTGGGACAACGTGGGACAACGTGGGACAACGTGGGACAACGTGGGACAACGTGGGACATCGTGGGACAACGTGGGACAACGTGGGACAACGTGGGACAACGTGGGACAACGTGGGACACCGTTGGACATCGTTGGACATCGTTGGACACCGTGGGACAACGTGGGACAACGTGGGACAACGTGGGACAACGTCGGACAACGTGGGACAACGTGGGACATCGTGGGACAACGTGGGACAACGTGGGACAACGTGGGACAACGTGGGACAACGTGGGACACCGTTGGACACCGTGGGACACCGTTGGACACCGTTGGACATCGTTGGACACCGTGGGACAACGTGGGACAACGTGGGACAACGTGGGACATCGTGGGACAACGTGGGACAACGTGGGACAACGTGGGACAACGTGCGACATCGTGGGACAACGTGGGACAACGTGGGACAACGTGGGACAACGTGGGACAACGTCGGACAACGTGGGACAACGTGGGACAACGTGGGACACCGTGGGACAACGTGGGACAACGTGGGACAACGTGGGACAACGTGGGACAACGTGGGACAACGTGGGACAACGTGGGACATCGTGGGACAACGTGGGACAACGTGGGACAACGTGGGACACCGTTGGACACCGTTGGACAACGTTGGACACCGTTGGACATCGTTGGACACCGTGGGACAACGTGGGACAACGTGGGACAACGTGGGAAACCATGGAACAACGTGGGACAACGTGGGACACCGTTGGACATCGTTGGACATCGTTGGACACCGTGGGACAACGTGGGACAACGTGGGAAAACGTGGGACAACGTGGGACATCGTTGGACACCGTTGGACACCGTGGGACAACGTGGGACAACGTGGGACAACGTGGGACAACGTGGGACAACGTGGGACAACGTGGGACAACGTGGGACAACGTGGGACAACGTGGGACAACGTGGGACAACGTGGGACAACGTGGGACAACGTGGGACAACGTGGGACATCGTGGGACAACGTGGGACAACGTGGGACAACGTGGGACAACGTGGGACAACGTGGGACACCGTTGGACATCGTTGGACACCGTGGGACAACGTGGGACAACGTGGGACAACGTGGGACACCGTTGGACACCGTGGGACAACGTGGGACAACGTGGGACATCGTGGGACAACGTGGGACAACGTGGGACAACGTGGGACAACGTGGGACACCGTTGGACAACGTGGGACACCGTTGGACATCGTTGGACACCGTGGGACAACGTGGGACAACGTGGGACCACGTGGGACAACGTGGGACAACGTGGGACAACGTGGGACAACGTGGGACAACGTGGGACAACGTGGGACAACGTGGGACAACGTGGGACATCGTGGGACAACGTGGGACAACGTGGGACACCGTTGGACATCGTTGGACACCGTGGGACACCGTGGGACAACGTGGGACAACGTGGGACAACGTGGGACAACGTGGGACAACGTGGGACAACGTGGGACAACGTGGGACAACGTGGGACAACGTGGGACAACGTGGGACACCGTTGGACACCGTTGGACACCGTTGGACACCGTTGGACATCGTTGGACACCGTGGGACAACGTGGGACAACGTGGGACAACGTGGGAAACCATGGAACAACGTGGGACAACGTGGGACACCGTTGGACATCGTTGGACATCGTTGGACACCGTGGGACAACGTGGGACAACGTGGGAAAACGTGGGACAACGTGGGACACCGTTGGACATCGCTGGACACCGTTGGACATCGTTGGACACCGTGGGACAACGTGGGACAACGTGGGACAACGTGGGACAACGTGGGACAACGTGGGACAACGTGGGACAACGTGGGACAACGTGGGACAACGTGGGACAACGTGGGACAACGTGGGACAACGTGGGACAACGTGGGACATCGTGGGACAACGTGGGACAACGTGGGACAACGTGGGACAACGTGGGACACCGTTGGACATCGTTGGACACCGTGGGACAACGTGGGACAACGTGGGACAACGTGGGACACCGTTGGACACCGTTGGACACCGTTGGACACCGTTGGACATCGTTGGACACCGTGGGACAACGTGGGACAACGTGGGACAACGTGGGAAACCATGGAACAACGTGGGACAACGTGGGACACCGTTGGACATCGTTGGACAACGTGGGACAACGTGGGACAACGTGGGACAACGTGGGACAACGTGGGACAACGTGGGACAACGTGGGACACCGTTGGACACCGTGGGACACCGTTGGACACCGTTGGACATCGTTGGACACCGTGGGACAACGTGGGACAACGTGGGACAACGTGGGACAACGTGGGACAACGTGGGACAACGTGGGACACCGTTGGACATCGTTGGACATCGTTGGACATCGTTGGACATCGTGGGACACCGTTGGACATCGTTGGACATCGTTGGACACCGTTGGACACCGTTGGACAACGTGGGACATCGTGGGACACCGTTGGACATCGTTGGACATCGTTGGACACCGTTGGACATCGTTGGACACCGTTGGACATCGTTGGACATCGTTGGACATCGTGGGACACCGTTGGACATCGTTGGACATCGTTGGACACCGTGGGACAACGTGGGACAACGTGGGACAACGTGGGAAACCATGGAACAACGTGGGACAACGTGGGACACCGTTGGACATCGTTGGACACCGTGGGACAACGTGGGACAACGTGGGACAACGTGGGACAACGTGGGACAACGTGGGACAACGTGGGACACCGTGGGACACCGTGGGACACCGTTGGACACCGTTGGACATCGTTGGACACCGTGGGACAACGTGGGACAACGTGGGACAACGTGGGACAACGTGGGACAACGTGGGACAACGTGGGACAACGTGGGACACCGTTGGACACCGTGGGACACCGTTGGACACCGTTGGACATCGTTGGACACCGTGGGACAACGTGGGACAACGTGGGACAACGTGGGACAACGTGGGACAACGTGGGACAACGTGGGACAACGTGGGACATCGTGGGACAACGTGGGACAACGTGGGACAACGTGGGACATCGTGGGACAACGTGGGACAACGTGGGACAACGTGGGACAACGTGGGACACCGTTGGACACCGTTGGACACCGTTGGACACCGTTGGACATCGTTGGACACCGTGGGACAACGTGGGACAACGTGGGACAACGTGGGACAACGTGGGACAACGTGGGACAACGTGGGACAACGTGGGACAACGTGGGACAGCGTGGGACAGCGTGGGACAACGTGGGACAACGTGGGACAACGTGGGACAACGTGGGACACCGTGGGACACCGTGGGACACCGTTGGACACCGTTGGACATCGTTGGACATCGTTGGACATCGTTGGACATCGTTGGACACCGTTGGACACCGTTGGACACCGTTGGACATCGTTGGACACCGTGGGACAACGTGGGACAACGTGGGACAACGTGGGACAACGTGGGACAACGTGGGACAACGTGGGACATCGTGGGACAACGTGGGACAACGTGGGACAACGTGGGACAACGTGGGACAACGTGGGACAACGTCGGACAACGTGGGACAACGTGGGACAACGTGGGACAACGTGGGACAACGTGGGACAACGTGGGACAACGTGGGACAACGTGGGACAACGTGGGACAACGTGGGACACCGTTGGACATCGTTGGACAACGTGGGACAACGTGGGACAACGTGGGACAACGTGGGACAACGTGGGACAACGTGGGACAACGTGGGACAACGTGGGACACCGTTGGACACCGTTGGACATCGTTGGACACCGTGGGACAACGTGGGACAACGTGGGACAACGTGGGACAACGTGGGACAACGTGGGACAACGTTGGACAACGTGGGACAACGTGGGACAACGTGGGACAACGTGGGACAACGTGGGACATCGTGGGACAACGTGGGACAACGTGGGACAACGTGGGACACCGTTGGACACCGTTGGACACCGTTGGACACCGTTGGACATCGTTGGACACCGTGGGACAACGTGGGACAACGTGGGACAACGTGGGAAACCATGGAACAACGGGGGACAACGTGGGACACCGTTGGACATCGTTGGACATCGTTGGACACCGTGGGACAACGTGGGACAACGTGGGAAAACGTGGGACAACGTGGGACACCGTTGGACATCGCTGGACACCGTTGGACATCGTTGGACACCGTGGGACAACGTGGGACAACGTGGGACAACGTGGGACAACGTGGGACAACGTGGGACAACGTGGGACATCGTGGGACAACGTGGGACAACGTGGGACAACGTGGGACAACGTGGGACATCGTTGGACACCGTTGGACACCGTGGGACAACGTGGGACAACGTGGGACAACGTGGGACAACGTGGGACAACGTGGGACAACGTGGGACAACGTGGGACAACGTGGGACAACGTGGGACAACGTGGGACAACGTGGGACAACGTGGGACAACGTGGGACATCGTGGGACAACGTGGGACAACGTGGGACAACGTGGGACAACGTGGGACAACGTGGGACACCGTTGGACATCGTTGGACACCGTGGGACAACGTGGGACAACGTGGGACAACGTGGGACACCGTTGGACACCGTTGGACACCGTTGGACACCGTTGGACATCGTTGGACACCGTGGGACAACGTGGGACAACGTGGGACAACGTGGGACACCGTAGGACACCGTTGGACATCGTTGGACACCGTGGGACAACGTGGGACAACGTGGGACAACGTGGGACAACGTGGGACAACGTGGGACAACGTGGGACAACGTGGGACAACGTGGGACAACGTGGGACAACGTGGGACAACGTGGGACATCGTGGGACAACGTGGGACAACGTGGGACAACGTGGGACAACGTGGGACACCGTTGGACAACGTGGGACACCGTTGGACATCGTTGGACACCGTGGGACAACGTGGGACAACGTGGGACCACGTGGGACAACGTGGGACAACGTGGGACAACGTGGTACAACGTGGGACAACGTGGGACAACGTGGGACATCGTGGGACAACGTGGGACAACGTGGGACACCGTTGGACATCGTGGGACACCGTGGGACACCGTGGGACAACGTGGGACAACGTGGGACAACGTGGGACAACGTGGGACAACGTGGGACAACGTGGGACAACGTGGGACAACGTGGGACAACGTGGGACAACGTGGGACAACGTGGGACAACGTGGGACAACGTGGGACAACGTGGGACATCGTGGGACAACGTGGGACAACGTGGGACAACGTGGGACAACGTGGGACACCGTTGGACAACGTGGGACACCGTTGGACATCGTTGGACACCGTGGGACAACGTGGGACAACGTGGGACCACGTGGGACAACGTGGGACAACGTGGGACAACGTGGGACAACGTGGGACATCGTGGGACAACGTGGGACAACGTGGGACAACGTGGGACAACGTGGGACAACGTGGGACACCGTTGGACACCGTTGGACACCGTTGGACACCGTTGGACATCGTTGGACACCGTGGGACAACGTGGGACAACGTGGGACAACGTGGGACACCATGGAACAACGTGGGACAACGTGGGACACCGTTGGACATCGTTGGACATCGTTGGACACCGTGGGACAACGTGGGACAACGTGGGAAAACGTGGGACAACGTGGGACACCGTTGGACATCGCTGGACACCGTTGGACATCGTTGGACACCGTGGGACAACGTGGGACAACGTGGGACAACGTGGGACAACGTGGGACAACGTGGGACAACGTGGGACAACGTGGGACAACGTGGGACAACGTGGGACAACGTGGGACACCGTTGGACATCGTTGGACACCGTGGGACAACGTGGGACAACGTGGGACAACGTGGGACAACGTGGGACAACGTGGGACACCGTTGGACACCGTGGGACACCGTTGGACACCGTTGGACATCGTTGGACACCGTGGGACAACGTGGGACAACGTGGGACAACGTGGGACAACGTGGGACAACGTGGGACAACGTGGGACAACGTGGGACAACGTGGGACAACGTGGGACAACGTGGGACAACGTGGGACACCGTTGGACAACGTGGGACACCGTTGGACATCGTTGGACACCGTGGGACAACGTGGGACAACGTGGGACAACGTGGGACAACGTGGGACAACGTGGGACAACGTGGGACAACGTGGGACACCGTTGGACACCGTGGGACACCGTTGGACACCGTTGGACACCGTTGGACATCGTTGGACATCGTTGGACATCGTGGGACACCGTTGGACATCGTTGGACATCGTTGGACACCGTTGGACATCGTTGGACACCGTTGGACATCGTTGGACATCGTTGGACATCGTGGGACACCGTTGGACATCGTTGGACATCGTTGGACACCGTGGGACAACGTGGGACAACGTGGGACAACGTGGGAAACCATGGAACAACGTGGGACAACGTGGGACAACGTGGGACAACGTGGGACAACGTGGGACAACGTGGGACAACGTGGGACAACGTGGGACAACGTGGGACAACGTGGGACAACGTGGGACATCGTGGGACAACGTGGGACAACGTGGGACAACGTGGGACAACGTGGGACAACGTGGGACACCGTTGGACATCGTTGGACACCGTGGGACAACGTGGGACAACGTGGGACAACGTGGGACACCGTTGGACACCGTGGGACAACGTGGGACAACGTGGGACATCGTGGGACAACGTGGGACAACGTGGGACAACGTGGGACAACGTGGGACACCGTTGGACAACGTGGGACACCGTTGGACATCGTTGGACACCGTGGGACAACGTGGGACAACGTGGGACCACGTGGGACAACGTGGGACAACGTGGGACAACGTGGGACAACGTGGGACAACGTGGGACAACGTGGGACAACCTGGGACAACGTGGGACATCGTGGGACAACGTGGGACAACGTGGGACACCGTTGGACATCGTTGGACACCGTGGGACACCGTGGGACAACGTGGGACAACGTGGGACAACGTGGGACAACGTGGGACAACGTGGGACAACGTGGGACAACGTGGGACAACGTGGGACAACGTGGGACACCGTTGGACACCGTTGGACACCGTTGGACACCGTTGGACATCGTTGGACACCGTGGGACAACGTGGGACAACGTGGGACAACGTGGGAAACCATGGAACAACGTGGGACAACGTGGGACACCGTTGGACATCGTTGGACATCGTTGGACACCGTGGGACAACGTGGGACAACGTGGGAAAACGTGGGAAAACGTGGGACAACGTGGGACACCGTTGGACATCGCTGGACACCGTTGGACATCGTTGGACACCGTGGGACAACGTGGGACAACGTGGGACAACGTGGGACAACGTGGGACAACGTGGGACAACGTGGGACAACGTGGGACAACGTGGGACAACGTGGGACAACGTGGGACAACGTGGGACAACGTGGGACAACGTGGGACAACGTGGGACAACGTGGGACATCGTGGGACAACGTGGGACAACGTGGGACAACGTGGGACAACGTGGGACACCGTTGGACAACGTGGGACACCGTTGGACATCGTTGGACACCGTGGGACAACGTGGGACAACGTGGGACCACGTGGGACAACGTGGGACAACGTGGGACAACGTGCTACAACGTGGGACAACGTGGGACAACGTGGGACATCGTGGGACAACGTGGGACAACGTGGGACACCGTTGGACATCGTGGGACACCGTGGGACACCGTGGGACAACGTGGGACAACGTGGGACAACGTGGGACAACGTGGGACAACGTGGGACAACGTGGGACAACGTGGGACAACGTGGGACAACGTGGGACAACGTGGGACAACGTGGGACAACGTGGGACAACGTGGGACAACGTGGGACATCGTGGGACAACGTGGGACAACGTGGGACAACGTGGGACAACGTGGGACACCGTTGGACAACGTGGGACACCGTTGGACATCGTTGGACACCGTGGGACAACGTGGGACAACGTGGGACCACGTGGGACAACGTGGGACAACGTGGGACAACGTGGGACAACGTGGGACATCGTGGGACAACGTGGGACAACGTGGGACAACGTGGGACAACGTGGGACAACGTGGGACACCGTTGGACACCGTTGGACACCGTTGGACACCGTTGGACATCGTTGGACACCGTGGGACAACGTGGGACAACGTGGGACAACGTGGGAAACCATGGAACAACGTGGGACAACGTGGGACACCGTTGGACATCGTTGGACATCGTTGGACACCGTGGGACAACGTGGGACAACGTGGGAAAACGTGGGACAACGTGGGACACCGTTGGACATCGCTGGACACCGTTGGACATCGTTGGACACCGTGGGACAACGTGGGACAACGTGGGACAACGTGGGACAACGTGGGACAACGTGGGACAACGTGGGACAACGTGGGACAACGTGGGACAACGTGGGACACCGTTGGACATCGTTGGACAACGTGGGACAACGTGGGACAACGTGGGACAACGTGGGACAACGTGGGACAACGTGGGACAACGTGGGACAACGTGGGACACCGTTGGACACCGTGGGACACCGTTGGACACCGTTGGACATCGTTCGACACCGTGGGACAACGTGGGACAACGTGGGACAACGTGGGACAACGTGGGACAACGTGGGACAACGTGGGACAACGTGGGACAACGTGGGACAACGTGGGACAACGTGGGACAACGTGGGACACCGTTGGACAACGTGGGACACCGTTGGACATCGTTGGACACCGTGGGACAACGTGGGACAACGTGGGACAACGTGGGACAACGTGGGACAACGTGGGACACCGTTGGACACCGTGGGACACCGTTGGACACCGTTGGACACCGTTGGACATCGTTGGACATCGTTGGACATCGTGGGACACCGTTGGACATCGTTGGACATCGTTGGACACCGTTGGACATCGTTGGACACCGTTGGACATCGTTGGACATCGTTGGACATCGTGGGACACCGTTGGACATCGTTGGACATCGTTGGACACCGTGGGACAACGTGGGACAACGTGGGACAACGTGGGAAACCATGGAACAACGTGGGACAACGTGGGACAACGTGGGACAACGTGGGACAACGTGGGACAACGTGGGACAACGTGGGACAACGTGGGACAACGTGGGACAACGTGGGACAACGTGGGACATCGTGGGACAACGTGGGACAACGTGGGACAACGTGGGACAACGTGGGACACCGTTGGACATCGTTGGACACCGTGGGACAACGTGGGACAACGTGGGACAACGTGGGACACCGTTGGACACCGTGGGACAACGTGGGACAACGTGGGACATCGTGGGACAACGTGGGACAACGTGGGACAACGTGGGACAACGTGGGACACCGTTGGACAACGTGGGACACCGTTGGACAACGTGGGACACCGTTGGACATCGTTGGACACCGTGGGACAACGTGGGACAACGTGGGACCACGTGGGACAACGTGGGACAACGTGGGACAACGTGGGACATCGTGGGACAACGTGGGACAACGTGGGACACCGTGGGACATCGTTGGACACCGTGGGACACCGTGGGACAACGTGGGACAACGTGGGACAACGTGGGACAACGTGGGACAACGTGGGACAACGTGGGACAACGTGGGACAACGTGGGACAACGTGGGACAACGTGGGACACCGTTGGACACCGTTGGACACCGTTGGACACCGTTGGACATCGTTGGACACCGTGGGACAACGTGGGACAACGTGGGACAACGTGGGAAACCATGGAACAACGTGGGACAACGTGGGACACCGTTGGACATCGTTGGACATCGTTGGACACCGTGGGACAACGTGGGACAACGTGGGAAAACGTGGGACAACGTGGGACACCGTTGGACATCGCTGGACACCGTTGGACATCGTTGGACACCGTGGGACAACGTGGGACAACGTGGGACAACGTGGGACAACGTGGGACAACGTGGGACAACGTGGGACAACGTGGGACAACGTGGGACAACGTGGGACAACGTGGGACAACGTGGGACAACGTGGGACAACGTGGGACATCGTGGGACAACGTGGGACAACGTGGGACAACGTGGGACAACGTGGGACACCGTTGGACATCGTTGGACACCGTGGGACAACGTGGGACAACGTGGGACAACGTGGGACACCGTTGGACACCGTTGGACACCGTTGGACACCGTTGGACATCGTTGGACACCGTGGGACAACGTGGGACAACGTGGGACAACGTGGGAAACCATGGAACAACGTGGGACAACGTGGGACACCGTTGGACATCGTTGGACAACGTGGGACAACGTGGGACAACGTGGGACAACGTGGGACAACGTGGGACAACGTGGGACAACGTGGGACACCGTTGGACACCGTGGGACACCGTTGGACACCGTTGGACATCGTTGGACACCGTGGGACAACGTGGGACAACGTGGGACAACGTGGGACAACGTGGGACAACGTGGGACAACGTGGGACACCGTTGGACATCGTTGGACATCGTTGGACATCGTTGGACATCGTGGGACACCGTTGGACATCGTTGGACATCGTTGGACACCGTTGGACACCGTTGGACAACGTGGGACATCGTGGGACACCGTTGGACATCGTTGGACATCGTTGGACACCGTTGGACATCGTTGGACACCGTTGGACATCGTTGGACATCGTTGGACACCGTGGGACAACGTGGGACAACGTGGGACAACGTGGGAAACCATGGAACAACGTGGGACAACGTGGGACACCGTTGGACATCGTTGGACATCGTGGGACAACGTGGGACAACGTGGGACAACGTGGGACAACGTGGGACAACGTGGGACACCGTTGGACACCGTGGGACACCGTTGGACACCGTTGGACATCGTTGGACACCGTGGGACAACGTGGGACAACGTGGGACAACGTGGGACAACGTGGGACAACGTTGGACACCGTTGGACACCGTGGGACACCGTTGGACACCGTTGGACATCGTTGGACATCGTTGGACATCGTTGGACATCGTTGGACACCGTTGGACACCGTTGGACACCGTTGGACATCGTTGGACACCGTGGGACAACGTGGGACAACGTGGGACAACGTGGGACAACGTGGGACAACGTGGGACAACGTGGGACAACGTGGGACAACGTGGGACAACGTGGGACAACGTGGGACAACGTGGGACAACGTGGGACACCGTTGGACACCGTGGGACACCGTTGGACACCGTTGGACATCGTTGGACACCGTGGGACAACGTGGGACAACGTGGGACATCGTGGGACAACGTGGGACAACGTGGGACAACGTGGGACAACGTGGGACATCGTGGGACAACGTGGGACAACGTGGGACAACGTGGGACATCGTGGGACAACGTGGGACAACGTGGGACAACGTGGGACAACGTGGGACAACGTGGGACACCGTTGGACACCGTTGGACACCGTTGGACACCGTTGGACATCGTTGGACACCGTGGGACAACGTGGGACAACGTGGGACAACGTGGGACAACGTGGGACAACGTGGGACAACGTGGGACAACGTGGGACAACGTGGGACAGCGTGGGACAACGTGGGACAACGTGGGACAACGTGGGACAACGTGGGACACCGTGGGACAACGTGGGACAACGTGGGACAACGTGGGAAACCATGGAACAACGTGGGACAACGTGGGACACCGTTGGACATCGTTGGACATCGTTGGACACCGTGGGACAACGTGGGACAACGTGGGACAACGTGGGACAACGTCGGACAACGTGGGACAACGTGGGACAACGTGGGACAACGTGGGACAACGTGGGACAACGTGGGACAACGTGGGACAACGTGGGACAACGTGGGACAACGTGGGACAACGTGGGACAACGTGGGACAACGTGGGACAACGTGGGACAACGTGGGACAACGTGGGACAACGTGGGACAACGTGGGACAACGTGGGACAACGTGGGACAACGTGGGACACCGTTGGACATCGTTGGACAACGTGGGACAACGTGGGACAACGTGGGACACCGTTGGACACCGTTGGACATCGTTGGACACCGTGGGACAACGTGGGACAACGTGGGACAACGTGGGACAACGTGGGACAACGTGGGACAACGTTGGACAACGTGGGACAACGTGGGACAACGTGGGACAACGTGGGACAACGTGGGACATCGTGGGACAACGTGGGACAACGTGGGACAACGTGGGACACCGTTGGACACCGTTGGACACCGTTGGACACCGTTGGACATCGTTGGACACCGTGGGACAACGTGGGACAACGTGGGACAACGTGGGAAACCATGGAACAACGCGGGACAACGTGGGACACCGTTGGACATCGTTGGACATCGTTGGACACCGTGGGACAACGTGGGACAACGTGGGAAAACGTGGGACAACGTGGGACACCGTTGGACATCGCTGGACACCGTTGGACATCGTTGGACACCGTGGGACAACGTGGGACAACGTGGGACAACGTGGGACAACGTGGGACAACGTGGGACAACGTGGGACAACGTGGGACATCGTGGGACAACGTGGGACAACGTGGGACAACGTGGGACAACGTGGGACATCGTTGGACACCGTTGGACACCGTGGGACAACGTGGGACAACGTGGGACAACGTGGGACAACGTGGGACAACGTGGGACAACGTGGGACAACGTGGGACAACGTGGGACAACGTGGGACAACGTGGGACAACGTGGGACAACGTGGGACAACGTGGGACAACGTGGGACATCGTGGGACAACGTGGGACAACGTGGGACAACGTGGGACAACGTGGGACAACGTGGGACACCGTTGGACATCGTCGGACACCGTGGGACAACGTGGGACAACGTGGGACAACGTGGGACACCGTTGGACACCGTTGGACACCGTTGGACACCGTTGGACATCGTTGGACACCGTGGGACAACGTGGGACAACGTGGGACAACGTGGGACACCGTTGGACACCGTTGGACATCGTTGGACACCGTGGGACAACGTGGGACAACGTGGGACAACGTGGGACAACGTGGGACAACGTGGGACAACGTGGGACAACGTGGGACAACGTGGGACAACGTGGGACAACGTGGGACATCGTGGGACAACGTGGGACAACGTGGGACAACGTGGGACAACGTGGGACACCGTTGGACAACGTGGGACACCGTTGGACATCGTTGGACACCGTGGGACAACGTGGGACAACGTGGGACCACGTGGGACAACGTGGGACAACGTGGGACAACGTGGGACAACGTGGGACAACGTGGGACAACGTGGGACATCGTGGGACAACGTGGGACAACGTGGGACACCGTTGGACATCGTTGGACACCGTGGGACACCGTGGGACAACGTGGGACAACGTGGGACAACGTGGGACAACGTGGGACAACGTGGGACAACGTGGGACAACGTGGGACAACGTGGGACAACGTGGGACAACGTGGGACAACGTGGGACAACGTGGGACAACGTGGGACATCGTGGGACAACGTGGGACAACGTGGGACAACGTGGGACAACGTGGGACACCGTTGGACAACGTGGGACACCGTTGGACATCGTTGGACACCGTGGGACACCGTTGGACATCGTTGGACACCGTGGGACAACGTGGGACAACGTGGGACCACGTGGGACAACGTGGGACAACGTGGGACAACGTGGGACAACGTGGGACATCGTGGGACAACGTGGGACAACGTGGGACAACGTGGGACAACGTGGGACAACGTGGGACACCGTTGGACACCGTTGGACACCGTTGGACACCGTTGGACATCGTTGGACACCGTGGGACAACGTGGGACAACGTGGGACAACGTGGGAAACCATGGAACAACGTGGGACAACGTGGGACACCGTTGGACATCGTTGGACATCGTTGGACATCGTGGGACACCGTTGGACATCGTTGGACATCGTTGGACACCGTGGGACAACGTGGGACAACGTGGGACAACGTGGGACACCGTGGAACAACGTGGGACAACGTGGGACACCGTTGGACATCGTTGGACATCGTGGGACAACGTGGGACAACGTGGGACAACGTGGGACAACGTGGGACAACGTGGGACACCGTTGGACACCGTGGGACACCGTTGGACACCGTTGGACATCGTTGGACACCGTGGGACAACGTGGGACAACGTGGGACAACGTGGGACAACGTGGGACAACGTTGGACACCGTTGGACACCGTGGGACACCGTTGGACACCGTTGGACATCGTTGGACATCGTTGGACATCGTTGGACATCGTTGGACACCGTTGGACACCGTTGGACACCGTTGGACATCGTTGGACACCGTTGGACACCGTTGGACATCGTTGGACACCGTGGGACA
Organism: Bombus terrestris; assembly: GCF_910591885.1. Taxonomy (NCBI): domain Eukaryota; kingdom Metazoa; phylum Arthropoda; class Insecta; order Hymenoptera; family Apidae; genus Bombus; species Bombus terrestris. Next base: position 79,010 of record NW_025963641.1, on the reverse strand, counting down.
ACGTGGGACAACGTGGGACAACGTGGGACAACGTGGGACAACGTGGGACAACGTGGGACAACGTGGGACAACGTGGGACAGCGTGGGACAACGTGGGACAACGTGGGACAACGTGGGACAACGTGGGACAACGTGGGACACCGTTGGACACCGTGGGACACCGTTGGACACCGTTGGACATCGTTGGACATCGTTGGACATCGTTGGACATCGTTGGACACCGTTGGACACCGTTGGACACCGTTGGACATCGTTGGACACCGTGGGACAACGTGGGACAACGTGGGACAACGTGGGACAACGTGGGACAACGTGGGACAACGTGGGACATCGTGGGACAACGTGGGACAACGTGGGACAACGTGGGACAACGTGGGACATCGTGGGACAACGTGGGACAACGTCGGACAACGTGGGACAACGTGGGACAACGTGGGACAACGTGGGACAACGTGGGACAACGTGGGACAACGTGGGACAACGTGGGACAACGTGGGACAACGTGGGACAACGTGGGACAACGTGGGACAACGTGGGACAACGTGGGACAACGTGGGACAACGTGGGACAACGTGGGACAACGTGGGACAACGTGGGACAACGTGGGACAACGTGGGACAACGTGGGACAACGTGGGACACCGTTGGACATCGTTGGACAACGTGGGACAACGTGGGACAACGTGGGACAACGTGGGACAACGTGGGACAACGTGGGACAACGTGGGACAACGTGGGACACCGTTGGACACCGTTGGACATCGTTGGACACCGTGGGACAACGTGGGACAACGTGGGACAACGTGGGACAACGTGGGACATCGTGGGACAACGTGGGACAACGTGGGACAACGTGGGACAACGTGGGACATCGTTGGACACCGTTGGACACCGTGGGACAACGTGGGACAACGTGGGACAACGTGGGACAACGTGGGACAACGTGGGACAACGTGGGACAACGTGGGACAACGTGGGACAACGTGGGACAACGTGGGACAACGTGGGACAACGTGGGACAACGTGGGACAACGTGGGACATCGTGGGACAACGTGGGACAACGTGGGACAACGTGGGACAACGTGGGACAACGTGGGACACCGTTGGACATCGTTGGACACCGTGGGACAACGTGGGACAACGTGGGACAACGTGGGACACCGTTGGACACCGTTGGACACCGTTGGACACCGTTGGACATCGTTGGACACCGTGGGACAACGTGGGACAACGTGGGACAACGTGGGACACCGTTGGACATCGTTGGACACCGTGGGACACCGTTGGACATCGTTGGACACCGTGGGACAACGTGGGACAACGTGGGACCACGTGGGACAACGTGGGACAACGTGGGACAACGTGGGACAACGTGGGACAACGTGGGACACCGTTGGACATCGTTGGACACCGTGGGACAACGTGGGACAACGTGGGACAACGTGGGACACCGTTGGACAACGTGGGACACCGTTGGACATCGTTGGACACCGTGGGACAACGTGGGACAACGTGGGACAACGTGGGACAACGTGGGACAACGTGGGACACCGTTGGACACCGTGGGACACCGTTGGACACCGTTGGACACCGTTGGACATCGTTGGACATCGTGGGACACCGTTGGACATCGTTGGACATCGTTGGACACCGTTGGACATGGTTGGACACCGTTGGACATCGTTGGACATCGTTGGACATCGTGGGACACCGTTGGACACCGTTGGACATCGTTGGACACCGTGGGACAACGTGGGACAACGTGGGACAACGTGGGAAACCATGGAACAACGTGGGACAACGTGGGACACCGTTGGACATCGTTGGACAACGTGGGACATCGTGGGACAACGTGGGACAACGTGGGACAACGTGGGACAACGTGGGACAACGTGGGACAACGTGGGACAACGTGGGACACCGTTGGACACCGTGGGACACCGTTGGACACCGTTGGACATCGTTGGACACCGTGGGACACCGTGGGACAACGTGGGACAACGTGGGACAACGTGGGACAACGTGGGACAACGTGGGACAACGTGGGACACCGTTGGACATCGCTGGACACCGTTGGACATCGTTGGACACCGTGGGACAACGTGGGACAACGTGGGACAACGTGGGACAACGTGGGACAACGTGGGACAACGTGGGACAACGTGGGACACCGTTGGACATCGTTGGACACCGTGGGACAACGTGGGACAACGTGGGACAACGTGGGACACCGTTGGACAACGTGGGACACCGTTGGACATCGTTGGACACCGTGGGACAACGTGGGACAACGTGGGACAACGTGGGACAACGTGGGACAACGTGGGACACCGTTGGACACCGTGGGACACCGTTGGACACCGTTGGACACCGTTGGACATCGTTGGACATCGTTGGACATCGTGGGACACCGTTGGACATCGTTGGACATCGTTGGACACCGTTGGACATGGTTGGACACCGTTGGACATCGTTGGACATCGTTGGACATCGTGGGACACCGTTGGACATCGTTGGACATCGTTGGACACCGTGGGACAACGTGGGACAACGTGGGACAACGTGGGAAACCATGGAACAACGTGGGACAACGTGGGACACCGTTGGACATCGTTGGACAACGTGGGACAACGTGGGACAACGTGGGACAACGTGGGACAACGTGGGACAACGTGGGACAACGTGGGACAACGTGGGACAACGTGGGACACCGTTGGACACCGTGGGACACCGTTGGACACCGTTGGACATCGTTGGACACCGTGGGACAACGTGGGACAACGTGGGACAACGTGGGACAACGTGGGACAACGTGGGACAACGTGGGACAACGTGGGACAACGTGGGACAACGTGGGACAACGTGGGACATCGTGGGACAACGTGGGACAACGTGGGACAACGTGGGACAACGTGGGACACCGTTGGACAACGTGGGACACCGTTGGACATCGTTGGACACCGTGGGACAACGTGGGAAACCATGGAACAACGTGGGACAACGTGGGACACCGTTGGACATCGTTGGACAACGTGGGACAACGTGGGACAACGTGGGACAACGTGGGACAACGTGGGACAACGTGGGACAACGTGGGACAACGTGGGACACCGTTGGACAACGTGGGACACCGTTGGACACCGTTGGACACCGTTGGACATCGTTGGACACCGTGGGACAACGTGGGACAACGTGGGACAACGTGGGAAACCATGGAACAACGTGGGACAACGTGGGACACCGTTGGACATCGTTGGACAACGTGGGACAACGTGGGACAACGTGGGACAACGTGGGACAACGTGGGACAACGTGGGACAACGTGGGACACCGTTGGACACCGTGGGACACCGTTGGACACCGTTGGACATCGTTGGACACCGTGGGACAACGTGGGACAACGTGGGACAACGTGGGACAACGTGGGACAACGTGGGACAACGTGGGACAACGTGGGACAACGTGGGACAACGTGGGACAACGTGGGACATCGTGGGACAACGTGGGACAACGTGGGACAACGTGGGACAACGTGGGACACCGTTGGACAACGTGGGACACCGTTGGACATCGTTGGACACCGTGGGACAACGTGGGACAACGTGGGACCACGTGGGACAACGTGGGACAACGTGGGACAACGTGGGACAACGTGGGACAACGTGGGACAACGTGGGACAACGTGGGACATCGTGGGACAACGTGGGACAACGTGGGACAACGTGGGACAACGTGGGACAACGTGGACACCGTTGGACATCGTTGGACACCGTGGGACACCGTGGGACAACGTGGGACAACGTGGGACAACGTGGGACAACGTGGGACAACGTGGGAAACCATGGAACAACGTGGGACAACGTGGGACATCGTGGGACAACGTGGGACAACGTGGGACAACGTGGGACATCGTGGGACAACGTGGGACATCGTGGGACAACGTGGGACAACGTGGGACAACGTGGGACAACGTGGGACAACGTGGGACACCGTTGGACATCGTTGGACACTGTGGGACACCGTGGGACAACGTGGGACAACGTGGGACAACGTGGGACAACGTGGGACAACGTGGGACAACGTGGGACACCGTTGGACATCGTTGGACACCGTGGGACAACGTGGGACAACGTGGGACAACGTGGGAAACCATGGAACAACGTGGGACAACGTGGGACACCGTTGGACATCGTTGGACATCGTTGGACACCGTGGGACAACGTGGGACAACGTGGGACAACGTGGGACACCGTTGGACAACGTGGGACACCGTTGGACATCGTTGGACACCGTGGGACAACGTGGGACAACGTGGGACAACGTGGGACATCGTGGGACAACGTGGGACAACGTGGGACACCGTTGGACATCGTTGGACATCGTTGGACACCGTGGGACAACGTGGGACAACGTGGGAAAACGTGGGACAACGTGGGACACCGTTGGACATCGCTGGACACCGTTGGACATCGTTGGACACCGTGGGACAACGTGGGACAACGTGGGACACCGTTGGACACCGTGGGACAACGTGGGACAACGTGGGACAACGTGGGACAACGTGGGACAACGTGGGACAACGTGGGACAACGTGGGACAACGTGGGACATCGTTGGACATCGTGGGACACCGTTGGACATCGTTGGACACCGTTGGACATCGTTGGACACCGTGGGACAACGTGGGACAACGTGGGACAACGTGGGACACCGTTGGACATCGTTGGACACCGTTGGACATCGTTGGACACCGTGGGACACCGTTGGTCACCGTTGGACACCGTTGGACACCGTGGGACAACGTGGGACAACGTGGGACAACGTGGGACATCGTGGGACAACGTGGGACAACGTGGGACACCGTTGGACATCGTTGGACATCGTTGGACACCGTGGGACAACGTGGGACAACGTGGGAAAACGTGGGACAACGTGGGACACCGTTGGACATCGCTGGACACCGTTGGACATCGTTGGACACCGTGGGACAACGTGGGACAACGTGGGACACCGTTGGACACCGTGGGACAACGTGGGACAACGTGGGACAACGTGGGACAACGTGGGACAACGTGGGACAACGTGGGACAACGTGGGACAACGTGGGACATCGTTGGACATCGTGGGACACCGTTGGACATCGTTGGACACCGTTGGACATCGTTGGACACCGTGGGACAACGTGGGACAACGTGGGACAACGTGGGACACCGTTGGACATCGTTGGACACCGTTGGACATCGTTGGACACCGTGGGACACCGTTGGTCACCGTTGGACACCGTTGGACACCGTTGGACACCGTTGGACACCGTTGGACATCGTTGGACACCGTGGGACAACGTGGGACAACGTGGGACAACGTGGGACACCGTTGGACACCGTGGGACACCGTTGGACAACGTGGGACAACGTGGGACAACGTGGGACAACGTGGGACAACGTGGGACACCGTTGGACACCGTGGGACACCGTTGGACACCGTTGGACATCGTTGGACACCGTGGGACAACGTGGGACAACGTGGGACAACGTGGGACAACGTGGGACAACGTGGGACACCGTTGGACATCGTTGGACACCGTGGGACACCGTGGGACAACGTGGGACACCGTTGGACACCGTTGGACATCGTTGGACACCGGTGGACACCGTGGGACAACGTGGGACAACGTGGGAAACCATGGAACAACGTGGGACAACGTGGGACAACGTGGGACAACGTGGGACAACGGGGGACAACGCGGGACAACGTGGGACAACGTGGGACAACGTGGGACAACGTGGGACAACGTGGGACAACGTGGGACACCGTGGGACACCGTTGGACACCGTTGGACACCGTTGGACATCGTTGGACACCGTGGGACAACGTGGGACACCGTTGGACACCGCGGGACAACGTGGGACAACGTGGGACAACGTGGGACAACGTGGGACAACGTGGGACAACGTGGGACAACGTGGGACAACGTGGGACACCGTTGGACATCGTTGGACAACGTGGGACATCGTGGGACAACGTGGGACAACGTGGGACAACGTGGGACAACGTGGGACACCGTTGGACACCGTTGGACACCGTTGGACACCGTTGGACACCGTTGGACATCGTTGGACACCGTGGGACAACGTGGGACAACGTGGGACAACGTGGGAAACCATGGAACAACGTGGGACAACGTGGGACACCGTTGGACATCGTTGGACATCGTTGGACACCGTGGGACAACGTGGGACAACGTGGGAAAACGTGGGACAACGTAGGACACCGTTGGACATCGCTGGACACCGTTGGACATCGTTGGACACCGTGGGACAACGTGGGACAACGTGGGACAACGTGGGACAACGTGGGACAACGTGGGACAACGTGGGACAACGTGGGACAACGTGGGACAACGTGGGACAACGTGGGACAACGTGGGACAACGTGGGACAACGTGGGACAACGTGGGACACCGTTGGACACCGTTGGACACCGTTGGACACCGTTGGACATCGTTGGACACCGTGGGACAACGTGGGACAACGTGGGACAACGTGGGAAACCATGGAACAACGTGGGACAACGTGGGACACCGTTGGACATCGTTGGACAACGTGGGACAACGTGGGACAACGTGGGACAACGTGGGACAACGTGGGACAACGTGGGACACCGTTGGACACCGTGGGACACCGTTGGACACCGTTGGACATCGTTGGACACCGTGGGACAACGTGGGACAACGTGGGACAACGTGGGACAACGTGGGACAACGTGGGACAACGTGGGACAACGTGGGACAACGTGGGACAACGTGGGACAACGTGGGACATCGTGGGACAACGTGGGACAACGTGGGACAACGTGGGACAACGTGGGACACCGTTGGACAACGTGGGACACCGTTGGACATCGTTGGACACCGTGGGACAACGTGGGACAACGTGGGACAACGTGGGACAACGTGGGACAACGTGGGAAACCATGGAACAACGTGGGACAACGTGGGACATCGTGGGACAACGTGGGACAACGTGGGACAACGTGGGACATCGTGGGACAACGTGGGACATCGTGGGACAACGTGGGACAACGTGGGACAACGTGGGACAACGTGGGACAACGTGGGACACCGTTGGACATCGTTGGACACTGTGGGACACCGTGGGACAACGTGGGACAACGTGGGACAACGTGGGACAACGTGGGACAACGTGGGACAACGTGGGACACCGTTGGACATCGTTGGACACCGTGGGACAACGTGGGACAACGTGGGACAACGTGGGACACCGTTGGACACCGTTGGACACCGTTGGACACCGTTGGACATCGTTGGACACCGTGGGACAACGTGGGACAACGTGGGACAACGTGGGAAACCATGGAACAACGTGGGACAACGTGGGACACCGTTGGACATCGTTGGACAACGTGGGACAACGTGGGACAACGTGGGACAACGTGGGACAACGTGGGACAACGTGGGACAACGTGGGACAACGTGGGACAACGTGGGACACCGTTGGACACCGTGGGACACCGTTGGACACCGTTGGACATCGTTGGACACCGTGGGACAACGTGGGACAACGTGGGACAACGTGGGACAACGTGGGACAACGTGGGACAACGTGGGACAACGTGGGATAACGTGGGACAACGTGGGACAACGTGGGACATCGTGGGGCAACGTGGGACAACGTGGGACAACGTGGGACAACTTGGGACACCGTTGGACAACGTGGGACACCGTTGGACATCGTTGGACACCGTGGGACAACGTGGGACAACGTGGGACAACGTGGGAAACCATGGAACAACGTGGGACAACGTGGGACACCGTTGGACATCGTTGGACAACGTGGGACAACGTGGGACAACGTGGGACAACGTGGGACAACGTGGGACAACGTGGGACACCGTTGGACACCGTGGGACACCTTTGGACACCGTTGGACATCGTTGGACACCGTGGGACAACGTGGGACAACGTGGGACAACGTGGGACAACGTGGGACAACGTGGGACAACGTGGGACAACGTGGGACAACGTGGGACAACGTGGGACAACGTGGGACAACGTGGGACAACGTGGGACAACGTGGGACAACGTGGGAAACCATGGAACAACGTGGGACAACGTGGGACACCGTTGGACATCGTTGGACATCGTTGGACACCGTGGGACAACGTGGGACAACGTGGGAAAACGTGGGACAACGTAGGACACCGTTGGACATCGCTGGACACCGTTGGACATCGTTGGACACCGTGGGACAACGTGGGACAACGTGGGACAACGTGGGACAACGTGGGACAACGTGGGACAACGTGGGACAACGTGGGACAACGTGGGACAACGTGGGACAACGTGGGACAACGTGGGACAACGTGGGACAACGTGGGACAACGTGGGACACCGTTGGACACCGTTGGACACCGTTGGACACCGTTGGACATCGTTGGACACCGTGGGACAACGTGGGACAACGTGGGACAACGTGGGAAACCATGGAACAACGTGGGACAACGTGGGACACCGTTGGACATCGTTGGACAACGTGGGACAACGTGGGACAACGTGGGACAACGTGGGACAACGTGGGACAACGTGGGACACCGTTGGACACCGTGGGACACCGTTGGACACCGTTGGACATCGTTGGACACCGTGGGACAACGTGGGACAACGTGGGACAACGTGGGACAACGTGGGACAACGTGGGACAACGTGGGACAACGTGGGACAACGTGGGACAACGTGGGACAACGTGGGACATCGTGGGACAACGTGGGACAACGTGGGACAACGTGGGACAACGTGGGACACCGTTGGACAACGTGGGACACCGTTGGACATCGTTGGACACCGTGGGACAACGTGGGACAACGTGGGACAACGTGGGACAACGTGGGACAACGTGGGAAACCATGGAACAACGTGGGACAACGTGGGACATCGTGGGACAACGTGGGACAACGTGGGACAACGTGGGACATCGTGGGACAACGTGGGACATCGTGGGACAACGTGGGACAACGTGGGACAACGTGGGACAACGTGGGACAACGTGGGACACCGTTGGACATCGTTGGACACTGTGGGACACCGTGGGACAACGTGGGACAACGTGGGACAACGTGGGACAACGTGGGACAACGTGGGACAACGTGGGACACCGTTGGACATCGTTGGACACCGTGGGACAACGTGGGACAACGTGGGACAACGTGGGACACCGTTGGACACCGTTGGACACCGTTGGACACCGTTGGACATCGTTGGACACCGTGGGACAACGTGGGACAACGTGGGACAACGTGGGAAACCATGGAACAACGTGGGACAACGTGGGACACCGTTGGACATCGTTGGACAACGTGGGACAACGTGGGACAACGTGGGACAACGTGGGACAACGTGGGACAACGTGGGACAACGTGGGACAACGTGGGACAACGTGGGACACCGTTGGACACCGTGGGACACCGTTGGACACCGTGGGACATCGTTGGACACCGTGGGACAACGTGGGACAACGTGGGACAACGTGGGACAACGTGGGACAACGTGGGACAACGTGGGACAACGTGGGATAACGTGGGACAACGTGGGACAACGTGGGACATCGTGGGGCAACGTGGGACAACGTGGGACAACGTGGGACAACTTGGGACACCGTTGGACAACGTGGGACACCGTTGGACATCGTTGGACACCGTGGGACAACGTGGGACAACGTGGGACAACGTGGGAAACCATGGAACAACGTGGGACAACGTGGGACACCGTTGGACATCGTTGGACAACGTGGGACAACGTGGGACAACGTGGGACAACGTGGGACAACGTGGGACAACGTGGGACACCGTTGGACACCGTGGGACACCTTTGGACACCGTTGGACATCGTTGGACACCGTGGGACAACGTGGGACAACGTGGGACAACGTGGGACAACGTGGGACAACGTGGGACAACGTGGGACAACGTGGGACAACGTGGGACAACGTGGGACAACGTGGGACAACGTGGGACAACGTGGGACAACGTGGGACAACGTGGGACAACGTGGGACAACGTGGGACACCGTTGGACAACGTGGGACACCGTTGGACATCGTTGGACACCGTGGGACAACGTGGGACAACGTGGGACAACGTGGGACAACGTGGGACAACGTGGGACACCGTTGGACATCGTTGGACATCGTTGGACATCGTGGGACACCGTTGGACATCGTTGGACATCGTTGGACACCGTTGGACACCGTTGGACAACGTGGGACATCGTGGGACAACGTGGGACAACGTGGGACAACGTGGGACAACGTGGGACACCGTTGGACACCGTGGGACACCGTTGGACACCGTTGGACACCGTTGGACATCGTTGGACATCGTTGGACATCGTGGGACACCGTTGGACATCGTTGGACATCGTTGGACACCGTTGGACATCGTTGGACACCGTTGGACATCGTTGGACATCGTTGGACATCGTGGGACACCGTTGGACATCGTTGGACATCGTTGGACACCGTTGGACATCGTTGGACATCGTTGGACATCGTTGGACACCGTTGGACACCGTTGGACACCGTTGGACATCGTTGGACACCGTGGGACAACGTGGGACAACGTGGAACAACGTGGGACAACGTGGGACAACGTGGGACATCGTGGGACAACGTGGGACAACGTGGGACAACGTGGGACAACGTGGGACAACGTGGGACACCCTTGGACACCGTGGGACACCGTTGGACACCGTTGGACATCGTTGGACACCGTGGGACAACGTGGGACAACGTGGGACAACGTGGGACAACGTGGGACAACGTGGGACAACGTGGGACAACGTGGGACAACGTGGGACAACGTGGGACATCGTGGGACAACGTGGGACAACGTGGGACAACGTGGGACATCGTGGGACAACGTGGGACAACGTGGGACAACGTGGGACAACGTGGGACAACGTGGGACACCGTTGGACACCGTTGGACACCGTTGGACACCGTTGGACATCGTTGGACACCGTGGGACAACGTGGGACAACGTGGGACAACGTGGGAAACCATGGAACAACGTGGGACAACGTGGGACACCGTTGGACACCGTGGGACACCGTTGGACACCGTTGGACATCGTTGGACACCGTGGGACAACGTGGGACAACGTGGGACAACGTGGGACAACGTGGGACAACGTGGGACACCGTTGGACATCGTTGGACACCGTGGGACACCGTGGGACAACGTGGGACACCGTTGGACACCGTTGGACATCGTTGGACACCGGTGGACACCGTGGGACAACGTGGGACAACGTGGGAAACCATGGAACAACGTGGGACAACGTGGGACAACGTGGGACAACGTGGGACAACGGGGGACAACGCGGGACAACGTGGGACAACGTGGGACAACGTGGGACAACGTGGGACAACGTGGGACAACGTGGGACACCGTGGGACACCGTTGGACACCGTTGGACACCGTTGGACATCGTTGGACACCGTGGGACAACGTGGGACACCGTTGGACACCGTGGGACAACGTGGGACAACGTGGGACAACGTGGGACAACGTGGGACAACGTGGGACAACGTGGGACAACGTGGGACAACGTGGGACACCGTTGGACATCGTTGGACAACGTGGGACATCGTGGGACAACGTGGGACAACGTGGGACAACGTGGGACAACGTGGGACACCGTTGGACACCGTTGGACACCGTTGGACACCGTTGGACACCGTTGGACATCGTTGGACACCGTGGGACAACGTGGGACAACGTGGGACAACGTGGGAAACCATGGAACAACGTGGGACAACGTGGGACACCGTTGGACATCGCTGGACATCGTTGGACACCGTGGGACAACGTGGGACAACGTGGGAAAACGTGGGACAACGTAGGACACCGTTGGACATCGCTGGACACCGTTGGACATCGTTGGACACCGTGGGACAACGTGGGACAACGTGGGACAACGTGGGACAACGTGGGACAACGTGGGACAACGTGGGACAACGTGGGACAACGTGGGACAACGTGGGACAACGTGGGACAACGTGGGACAACGTGGGACAACGTGGGACAACGTGGGACAACGTGGGACAACGTGGGACATCGTGGGACAACGTGGGACAACGTGGGACAACGTGGGACAACGTGGGACATCGTTGGACACCGTTGGACACCGTGGGACAACGTGGGACAACGTGGGACAACGTGGGACAACGTGGGACAACGTGGGACAACGTGGGACAACGTGGGACAACGTGGGACAACGTGGGACAACGTGGGACAACGTGGGACAACGTGGGACAACGTGGGACAACGTGGGACATCGTGGGACAACGTGGGACAACGTGGGACAACGTGGGACAACGTGGGACAACGTGGGACACCGTTGGACATCGTTGGACACCGTGGGACAACGTGGGACAACGTGGGACAACGTGGGACACCGTTGGACACCGTTGGACACCGTTGGACACCGTTGGACATCGTTGGACACCGTGGGACAACGTGGGACAACGTGGGACAACGTGGGAAACCATGGAACAACGTGGGACAACGTGGGACACCGTTGGACATCGTTGGACAACGTGGGACAACGTGGGACAACGTGGGACAACGTGGGACAACGTGGGACACCGTGGGACAACGTGGGACACCGTTGGACACCGTGGGACACCGTTGGACACCGTTGGACATCGTTGGACACCGTGGGACAACGTGGGACAACGTGGGACAACGTGGGACAACGTGGGACAACGTGGGACAACGTGGGACAACGTGGGACAACGTGGGACAACGTGGGACAACGTGGGACATCGTGGGACAACGTGGGACAACGTGGGACAACGTGGGACAACGTGGGACACCGTTGGACAACGTGGGACACCGTTGGACATCGTTGGACACCGTGGGACAACGTGGGACAACGTGGGACAACGTGGGACAACGTGGGACAACGTGGGAAACCATGGAACAACGTGGGACAACGTGGGACATCGTGGGACAACGTGGGACAACGTGGGACAACGTGGGACATCGTGGGACAACGTGGGACATCGTGGGACAACGTGGGACAACGTGGGACAACGTGGGACAACGTGGGACAACGTGGGACACCGTTGGACATCGTTGGACACTGTGGGACACCGTGGGACAACGTGGGACAACGTGGGACAACGTGGGACAACGTGGGACAACGTGGGACAACGTGGGACACCGTTGGACATCGTTGGACACCGTGGGACAACGTGGGACAACGTGGGACAACGTGGGACACCGTTGGACACCGTTGGACACCGTTGGACACCGTTGGACATCGTTGGACACCGTGGGACAACGTGGGACAACGTGGGACAACGTGGGAAACCATGGAACAACGTGGGACAACGTGGGACACCGTTGGACATCGTTGGACAACGTGGGACAACGTGGGACAACGTGGGACAACGTGGGACAACGTGGGACAACGTGGGACAACGTGGGACAACGTGGGACAACGTGGGACACCGTTGGACACCGTGGGACACCGTTGGACACCGTTGGACATCGTTGGACACCGTGGGACAACGTGGGACAACGTGGGACAACGTGGGACAACGTGGGACAACGTGGGACAACGTGGGACAACGTGGGACAACGTGGGACAACGTGGGACAACGTGGGACATCGTGGGGCAACGTGGGACAACGTGGGACAACGTGGGACAACTTGGGACACCGTTGGACAACGTGGGACACCGTTGGACATCGTTGGACACCGTGGGACAACGTGGGACAACGTGGGACAACGTGGGAAACCATGGAACAACGTGGGACAACGTGGGACACCGTTGGACATCGTTGGACAACGTGGGACAACGTGGGACAACGTGGGACAACGTGGGACAACGTGGGACAACGTGGGACACCGTTGGACACCGTGGGACACCTTTGGACACCGTTGGACATCGTTGGACACCGTGGGACAACGTGGGACAACGTGGGACAACGTGGGACAACGTGGGACAACGTGGGACAACGTGGGACAACGTGGGACAACGTGGGACAACGTGGGACAACGTGGGACAACGTGGGACAACGTGGGACAACGTGGGACAACGTGGGACAACGTGGGACAACGTGGGACAACGTGGGACACCGTTGGACAACGTGGGACACCGTTGGACATCGTTGGACACCGTGGGACAACGTGGGACAACGTGGGACAACGTGGGACAACGTGGGACAACGTGGGACACCGTTGGACATCGTTGGACATCGTTGGACATCGTGGGACACCGTTGGACATCGTTGGACATCGTTGGACACCGTTGGACACCGTTGGACAACGTGGGACATCGTGGGACAACGTGGGACAACGTGGGACAACGTGGGACAACGTGGGACACCGTTGGACACCGTGGGACACCGTTGGACACCGTTGGACACCGTTGGACATCGTTGGACATCGTTGGACATCGTGGGACACCGTTGGACATCGTTGGACATCGTTGGACACCGTTGGACATCGTTGGACACCGTTGGACATCGTTGGACATCGTTGGACATCGTGGGACACCGTTGGACATCGTTGGACATCGTTGGACACCGTTGGACATCGTTGGACATCGTTGGACATCGTTGGACACCGTTGGACACCGTTGGACACCGTTGGACATCGTTGGACACCGTGGGACAACGTGGGACAACGTGGAACAACGTGGGACAACGTGGGACAACGTGGGACATCGTGGGACAACGTGGGACAACGTGGGACAACGTGGGACAACGTGGGACAACGTGGGACACCCTTGGACACCGTGGGACACCGTTGGACACCGTTGGACATCGTTGGACACCGTGGGACAACGTGGGACAACGTGGGACAACGTGGGACAACGTGGGACATCGTGGGACAACGTGGGACAACGTGGGACAACGTGGGACAACGTGGGACATCGTGGGACAACGTGGGACAACGTGGGACAACGTGGGACATCGTGGGACAACGTGGGACAACGTGGGACAACGTGGGACAACGTGGGACAACGTGGGACACCGTTGGACACCGTTGGACACCGTTGGACACCGTTGGACATCGTTGGACACCGTGGGACAACGTGGGACAACGTGGGACAACGTGGGAAACCATGGAACAACGTGGGACAACGTGGGACACCGTTGGACATCGTTGGACATCGTTGGACACCGTGGGACAACGTGGGACAACGTGGGACAACGTGGGACAACGTCGGACAACGTGGGACAACGTGGGACATCGTGGGACAACGTGGGACAACGTGGGACAACGTGGGACAACGTGGGACAACGTGGGACACCGTTGGACACCGTGGGACACCGTTGGACACCGTTGGACATCGTTGGACACCGTGGGACAACGTGGGACAACGTGGGACAACGTGGGACAACGTGGGACATCGTGGGACAACGTGGGACAACGTGGGACAACGTGGGACAACGTGGGACATCGTGGGACAACGTGGGACAACGTGGGACAACGTGGGACATCGTGGGACAACGTGGGACAACGTGGGACAACGTGGGACAACGTGGGACACCGTTGGACACCGTTGGACACCGTTGGACACCGTTGGACATCGTTGGACACCGTGGGACAACGTGGGACAACGTGGGACAACGTGGGAAACCATGGAACAACGTGGGACAACGTGGGACACCGTTGGACATCGTTGGACATCGTTGGACACCGTGGGACAACGTGGGACAACGTGGGACAACGTGGGACAACGTGGGACAACGTGGGACAACGTGGGACAACGTGGGACAACGTGGGACAACGTGGGACAACGTGGGACAACGTGGGACAACGTGGCACAACGTGGGACAACGTGGGACACCGTTGGACATCGTTGGACAACGTGGGACAACGTGGGACAACGTGGGACAACGTGGGACAACGTGGGACAACGTGGGACAACGTGGGACAACGTGGGACACCGTTGGACACCGTTGGACATCGTTGGACACCGTGGGACAACGTGGGACAACGTGGGACAACGTGGGACAACGTGGGACAACGTGGGACAACGTGGGACAACGTCGGACAACGTGGGACAACGTGGGACAACGTGGGACAACGTGGGACATCGTGGAACAACGTGGGACAACGTGGGACAACGTGGGACAACGTGGGACATCGTGGGACAACGTGGGACAACGTGGGACAACGTGGGACACCGTTGGACACCGTTGGACACCGTTGGACACCGTTGGACATCGTTGGACACCGTGGGACAACGTGGGACAACGTGGGACAACGTGGGAAACCATGGAACAACGTGGGACAACGTGGGACACCGTTGGACATCGTTGGACATCGTTGGACACCGTGGGACAACGTGGGACAACGTGGGAAAACGTGGGACAACGTGGGACACCGTTGGACATCGCTGGACACCGTTGGACATCGTTGGACACCGTGGGACAACGTGGGACAACGTGGGACAACGTGGGACAACGTGGGACAACGTGGGACAACGTGGGACAACGTGGGACAACGTGGGACAACGTGGGACAACGTGGGACACCGTTGGACAACGTTGGACACCGTGGGACAACGTGGGACAACGTGGGACAACGTGGGACACCGTTGGACACCGTTGGACACCGTTGGACACCGTTGGACACCGTTGGACATCGTTGGACACCGTGGGACAACGTGGGACAACGTGGGACAACGTGGGAAACCATGGAACAACGTGGGACAACGTGCGACACCGTTGGACATCGTTGGACAACGTGGGACAACGTGGGACAACGTGGGACAACGTGGGACAACGTGGGACAACGTGGGACAACGTGGGACAACGTGGGACACCGTTGGACACCGTGGGACACCGTTGGACATCGTTGGACACCGTTGGACATCGTTGGACATCGTTGGACATCGTGGGACACCGTTGGACATCGTTGGACATCGTTGGACACCGTTGGACATCGTTGGACATCGTTGGACATCGTTGGACACCGTTGGACACCGTTGGACACCGTTGGACATCGTTGGACACCGTGGGACAACGTGGGACAACGTGGAACAACGTGGGACAACGTGGGACAACGTGGGACATCGTGGGACAACGTGGGACAACGTGGGACAACGTGGGACAACGTGGGACAACGTGGGACACCCTTGGACACCGTGGGACACCGTTGGACACCGTTGGACATCGTTGGACACCGTGGGACAACGTGGGACAACGTGGGACAACGTGGGACAACGTGGGACATCGTGGGACAACGTGGGACAACGTGGGACAACGTGGGACAACGTGGGACATCGTGGGACAACGTGGGACAACGTGGGACAACGTGGGACATCGTGGGACAACGTGGGACAACGTGGGACAACGTGGGACAACGTGGGACAACGTGGGACACCGTTGGACACCGTTGGACACCGTTGGACACCGTTGGACATCGTTGGACACCGTGGGACAACGTGGGACAACGTGGGACAACGTGGGAAACCATGGAACAACGTGGGACAACGTGGGACACCGTTGGACATCGTTGGACATCGTTGGACACCGTGGGACAACGTGGGACAACGTGGGACAACGTGGGACAACGTCGGACAACGTGGGACAACGTGGGACATCGTGGGACAACGTGGGACAACGTGGGACAACGTGGGACAACGTGGGACAACGTGGGACACCGTTGGACACCGTGGGACACCGTTGGACACCGTTGGACATCGTTGGACACCGTGGGACAACGTGGGACAACGTGGGACAACGTGGGACAACGTGGGACATCGTGGGACAACGTGGGACAACGTGGGACAACGTGGGACAACGTGGGACATCGTGGGACAACGTGGGACAACGTGGGACAACGTGGGACATCGTGGGACAACGTGGGACAACGTGGGACAACGTGGGACAACGTGGGACACCGTTGGACACCGTTGGACACCGTTGGACACCGTTGGACATCGTTGGACACCGTGGGACAACGTGGGACAACGTGGGACAACGTGGGAAACCATGGAACAACGTGGGACAACGTGGGACACCGTTGGACATCGTTGGACATCGTTGGACACCGTGGGACAACGTGGGACAACGTGGGACAACGTGGGACAACGTGGGACAACGTGGGACAACGTGGGACAACGTGGGACAACGTGGGACAACGTGGGACAACGTGGGACAACGTGGGACAACGTGGCACAACGTGGGACAACGTGGGACACCGTTGGACATCGTTGGACAACGTGGGACAACGTGGGACAACGTGGGACAACGTGGGACAACGTGGGACAACGTGGGACAACGTGGGACAACGTGGGACACCGTTGGACACCGTTGGACATCGTTGGACACCGTGGGACAACGTGGGACAACGTGGGACAACGTGGGACAACGTGGGACAACGTGGGACAACGTGGGACAACGTCGGACAACGTGGGACAACGTGGGACAACGTGGGACAACGTGGGACATCGTGGAACAACGTGGGACAACGTGGGACAACGTGGGACAACGTGGGACACCGTTGGACACCGTGGGACACCGTTGGACACCGTTGGACATCGTTGGACACCGTGGGACAACGTGGGACAACGTGGGACAACGTGGGACAACGTGGGACAACGTGGGACAACGTGGGACAACGTGGGACATCGTGGGACAACGTGGGACAACGTGGGACAACGTGGGACAACGTGGGACACCGTTGGACAACGTGGGACACCGTTGGACATCGTTGGACACCGTGGGACAACGTGGGACAACGTGGGACAACGTGGGACATCGTGGGACAACGTGGGACAACGTGGGACAACGCGGGACAACGTGGGACAACGTGGGACACCGTTGGACACCGTTGGACACCGTTGGACACCGTTGGACATCGTTGGACACCGTGGGACAACGTGGGACAACGTGGGACAACGTGGGAAACCATGGAACAACGTGGGACAACGTGGGACACCGTTGGACATCGTTGGACATCGTTGGACACCGTGGGACAACGTGGGACATCGTGGGACAACGTGGGACAACGTGGGACAACGTGGGACAACGTGGGACATCGTTGGACACCGTTGGACACCGTGGGACAACGTGGGACAACGTGGGACAACGTGGGACAACGTGGGACAACGTGGGACAACGTGGGACAACGTGGGACAACGTGGGACAACGTGGGACAACGTGGGACAACGTGGGACAACGTGGGACAACGTGGGACAACGTGGGACAACGTGGGAGAACGTGGGACAACGTGGGACAACGTGGGACAACGTGGGACAACGTGGGACAACGTGGGACAACGTGGGACACCGTTGGACATCGTTGGACACCGTGGGACAACGTGGGACAACGTGGGACAACGTGGGACACCGTTGGACACCGTTGGACACCGTTGGACACCGTTGGACATCGTTGGACACCGTGGGACAACGTGGGACAACGTGGGACAACGTGGGAAACCATGGAACAACGTGGGAAAACGTGGGACACCGTTGGACATCGTTGGACAACGTGGGACAACGTGGGACAACGTGGGACAACGTGGGACAACGTGGGACAACGTGGGACATCGTGGGACAACGTGGGACAACGTGGGACAACGTGGGACAACGTGGGACATCGTTGGACACCGTTGGACACCGTGGGACAACGTGGGACAACGTGGGACAACGTGGGACAACGTGGGACAACGTGGGACAACGTGGGACAACGTGGGACAACGTGGGACAACGTGGGACAACGTGGGAAAACGTGGGACAACGTGGGACAACGTGGGACAACGTGGGACAACGTGGGAGAACGTGGGACATCGTGGGACAACGTGGGACAACGTGGGACAACGTGGGACAACGTGGGACAACGTGGGACTCCGTTGGACATCGTTGGACACCGTGGGACAACGTGGGACAACGTGGGACAACGTGGGACACCGTTGGACACCGTTGGACACCGTTGGACACCGTTGGACATCGTTGGACACCGTGGGACAACGTGGGACAACGTGGGACAACGTGGGAAACCATGGAACAACGTGGGAAAACGTGGGACACCGTTGGACATCGTTGGACAACGTGGGACAACGTGGGACAACGTGGGACAACGTGGGACAACGTGGGACAACGTGGGACAACGTGGGACACCGTTGGACACCGTGGGACACCGTTGGACACAGTTGGACATCGTTGGACACCGTGGGACAACGTGGGACAACGTGGGACAACGTGGGACAACGTGGGACAACGTGGGACAACGTGGGACAACGTGGGACCACGTGGGACAACGTGGGACAACGTGGGACAACGTGGGACAACGTGGGACAACGTGGGACAACGTGGGACACCGTTGGACAACGTGGGACACCGTTGGACATCGTTGGACACCGTGGGACAACGTGGGACAACGTGGGACAACGTGGGACAACGTGGGACAACGTGGGACACCGTTGGACATCGTTGGACATCGTTGGACATCGTGGGACACCGTTGGACATCGTTGGACATCGTTGGACACCGTTGGACACCGTTGGACAACGTGGGACATCGTGGGACAACGTGGGACAACGTGGGACAACGTGGGACAACGTGGGACACCGTTGGACACCGTGGGACACCGTTGGACACCGTTGGACACCGTTGGACATCGTTGGACATCGTGGGACAACGTGGGACACCGTTGGACATCGTTGGACATCGTTGGACACCGTTGGACATCGTTGGACACCGTTGGACGTCGTTGGACATCGTTGGACATCGTGGGACACCGTTGGACATCGTTGGACATCGTTGGACACCGTTGGACATCGTTGGACATCGTTGGACATCGTTGGACACCGTTGGACACCGTTGGACACCGTTGGACATCGTTGGACACCGTGGGACAACGTGGGACAACGTGGGACAACGTGGGACAACGTGGGACATCGTGGGACAACGTGGGACAACGTGGGACAACGTGGGACAACGTGGGACAACGTGGGACACCATTGGACACCGTGGGACACCGTTGGACACCGTTGGACATCGTCGGACACCGTGGGACAACGTGGGACAACGTGGGACAACGTGGGACAACGTGGGACATCGTGGGACAACGTGGGACAACGTGGGACAACGTGGGACAACGTGGGACATCGTGGGACAACGTGGGACAACGTGGGACAACGTGGGACATCGTGGGACAACGTGGGACAACGTGGGACAACGTGGGACAACGTGGGACAACGTGGGACACCGTTGGACACCGTTGGACACCGTTGGACACCGTTGGACATCGTTGGACACCGTGGGACAACGTGGGACAACGTGGGACAACGTGGGAAACCATGGAACAACGTGGGACAACGTGGGACACCGTTGGACATCGTTGGACATCGTTGGACACCGTGGGACAACGTGGGACAACGTGGGACAACGTGGGACAACGTCGGACAACGTGGGACAACGTGGGACAACGTGGGACAACGTGGGACATCGTGGGACAACGTGGGACAACGTGGGACAACGTGGGACAACGTGGGACATCGTGGGACAACGTGGGACAACGTGGGACAACGTGGGACATCGTGGGACAACGTGGGACAACGTGGGACAACGTGGGACAACGTGGGACAACGTGGGACACCGTTGGACACCGTTGGACACCGTTGGACACCGTTGGACATCGTTGGACACCGTGGGACAACGTGGGACAACGTGGGACAACGTGGGAAACCATGGAACAACGTTGGACAACGTGGGACACCGTTGGACATCGTTGGACATCGTTGGACACCGTGGGACAACGTGGGACAACGTGGGACAACGTGGGACAACGTCGGACAACGTGGGACAACGTGGGACATCGTGGGACAACGTGGGACAACGTGGGACAACGTGGGACAACGTGGGACAACGTGGGACACCGTTGGACACCGTGGGACACCGTTGGACACCGTTGGACATCGTTGGACACCGTGGGACAACGTGGGACAACGTGGGACAACGTGGGACAACGTGGGACAACGTGGGACAACGTGGGACAACGTGGGACAACGTGGGACAACGTGGGACAACGTGGGACAACGTGGGACACCGTTGGACACCGTTGGACATCGTGGGACATCGTGGGACAACGTGGGACAACGTGGGACAACGTGGGACAACGTGGGACACCGTTGGACACCGTGGGACACCGTTGGACACCGTTGGACACCGTTGGACATCGTTGGACATCGTTGGACATCGTGGGACACCGTTGGACATCGTTGGACATCGTTGGACACCGTTGGACATCGTTGGACACCGTTGGACGTCGTTGGACATCGTTGGACATCGTGGGACACCGTTGGACATCGTTGGACATCGTTGGACACCGTTGGACATCGTTGGACATCGTTGGACATCGTTGGACACCGTTGGACACCGTTGGACACCGTTGGACATCGTTGGACACCGTGGGACAACGTGGGACAACGTGGGACAACGTGGGACAACGTGGGACATCGTGGGACAACGTGGGACAACGTGGGACAACGTGGGACAACGTGGGACAACGTGGGACACCATTGGACACCGTGGGACACCGTTGGACACCGTTGGACATCGTTGGACACCGTGGGACAACGTGGGACAACGTGGGACAACGTGGGACAACGTGGGACATCGTGGGACAACGTGGGACAACGTGGGACAACGTGGGACAACGTGGGACATCGTGGGACAACGTGGGACAACGTGGGACAACGTGGGACATCGTGGGACAACGTGGGACAACGTGGGACAACGTGGGACAACGTGGGACAACGTGGGACACCGTTGGACACCGTTGGACACCGTTGGACACCGTTGGACATCGTTGGACACCGTGGGACAACGTGGGACAACGTGGGACAACGTGGGAAACCATGGAACAACGTGGGACAACGTGGGACACCGTTGGACATCGTTGGACATCGTTGGACACCGTGGGACAACGTGGGACAACGTGGGACAACGTGGGACAACGTCGGACAACGTGGGACAACGTGGGACAACGTGGGACAACGTGGGACATCGTGGGACAACGTGGGACAACGTGGGACAACGTGGGACAACGTGGGACATCGTGGGACAACGTGGGACAACGTGGGACAACGTGGGACATCGTGGGACAACGTGGGACAACGTGGGACAACGTGGGACAACGTGGGACAACGTGGGACACCGTTGGACACCGTTGGACACCGTTGGACACCGTTGGACATCGTTGGACACCGTGGGACAACGTGGGACAACGTGGGACAACGTGGGAAACCATGGAACAACGTTGGACAACGTGGGACACCGTTGGACATCGTTGGACATCGTTGGACACCGTGGGACAACGTGGGACAACGTGGGACAACGTGGGACAACGTCGGACAACGTGGGACAACGTGGGACATCGTGGGACAACGTGGGGCAACGTGGGACAACGTGGGACAACGTGGGACAACGTGGGACACCGTTGGACACCGTGGGACACCGTTGGACACCGTTGGACATCGTTGGACACCGTGGGACAACGTGGGACAACGTGGGACAACGTGGGACAACGTGGGACAACGTGGGACATCGTGGGACAACGTGGGACAACGTGGGACAACGTGGGACAACGTGGGACATCGTGGGACAACGTGGGACAACGTGGGACAACGTGGGACATCGTGGGACAACGTGGGACAACGTGGGACAACGTGGGACAACGTGGGACACCGTTGGACACCGTTGGACACCGTTGGACACCGTTGGACATCGTTGGACACCGTGGGACAACGTGGGACAACGTGGGACAACGTGGGAAACCATGGAACAACGTGGGACAACGTGGGACACCGTTGGACATCGTTGGACACCGTGGGACAACGTGGGACAACGTGGGACAACGTGGGACAACGTGGGACAACGTGGGACAACGTGGGACAACGTGGGACATCGTGGGACAACGTGGGACAACGTGGGACAACGTGGGACAACGTGGGACATCGTGGGACAACGTGGGACAACGTGGGACAACGTGGGACATCGTGGGACAACGTGGGACAACGTGGGACAACGTGGGACAACGTGGGACAACGTGGGACACCGTTGGACACCGTTGGACACCGTTGGACACCGTTGGACATCGTTGGACACCGTGGGACAACGTGGGACAAAGTGGGACAACGTGGGAAACCATGGAACAACGTGGGACAACGTGGGACACCGTTGGACATCGTTGGACATCGTTGGACACCGTGGGACAACGTGGGACAACGTGGGACAACGTGGGACAACGTCGGACAACGTGGGACAACGTGGGACAACGTGGGACAACGTGGGACATCGTGGGACAACGTGGGACAACGTGGGACAACGTGGGACAACGTGGGACATCGTGGGACAACGTGGGACAACGTGGGACAACGTGGGACATCGTGGGACAACGTGGGACAACGTGGGACAACGTGGGACAACGTGGGACAACGTGGGACACCGTTGGACACCGTTGGACACCGTTGGACACCGTTGGACATCGTTGGACACCGTGGGACAACGTGGGACAACGTGGGACAACGTGGGAAACCATGGAACAACGTTGGACAACGTGGGACACCGTTGGACATCGTTGGACATCGTTGGACACCGTGGGACAACGTGGGACAACGTGGGACAACGTGGGACAACGTCGGACAACGTGGGACAACGTGGGACATCGTGGGACAACGTGGGGCAACGTGGGACAACGTGGGACAACGTGGGACAACGTGGGACACCGTTGGACACCGTGGGACACCGTTGGACACCGTTGGACATCGTTGGACACCGTGGGACAACGTGGGACAACGTGGGACAACGTGGGACAACGTGGGACAACGTGGGACAACGTGGGACACCGTTGGACACCGTTGGACATCGTTGGACACCGTGGGACAACGTGGGACAACGTGGGACAACGTGGGACAACGTGGGACAACGTGGGACAACGTGGGACAACGTCGGACAACGTGGGACAACGTGGGACAACGTGGGACAACGTGGGACATCGTGGGACAACGTGGGACAACGTGGGACAACGTGGGACAACGTGGGACATCGTGGGACAACGTGGGACAACGTGGGACAACGTGGGACACCGTTGGACACCGTTGGACACCGTTGGACACCGTTGGACATCGTTGGACACCGTGGGACAACGTGGGACAACGTGGGACAACGTGGGAAACCATGGAACAACGTGGGACAACGTGGGACACCGTTGGACATCGTTGGACATCGTTGGACACCGTGGGACAACGTGGGACAACGTGGGAAAACGTGGGACAACGTGGGACACCGTTGGACATCGCTGGACACCGTTGGACATCGTTGGACACCGTGGGACAACGTGGGACAACGTGGGACAACGTGGGACAACGTGGGACAACGTGGGACAACGTGGGACAACGTGGGACAACGTGGGACAACGTGGGACAACGTGGGACACCGTTGGACATCGTTGGACACCGTGGGACAACGTGGGACAACGTGGGACAACGTGGGACACCGTTGGACACAGTTGGACACCGTTGGACACCGTTGGACACCGTTGGACATCGTTGGACACCGTGGGACAACGTGGGACAACGTGGGACAACGTGGGAATCCATGGAACAACGTGGGACAACGTGGGACACCGTTGGACATCGTTGGACAACGTGGGACAACGTGGGACAACGTGGGACAACGTGGGACAACGTGGGACAACGTGGGACAACGTGGGACATCGTTGGACACCGTGGGACACCGTTGGACACCGTTGGACATCGTTGGACACCGTGGGACAACGTGGGACAACGTGGGACAACGTGGGACAACGTGGGACAACGTGGGACAACGTGGGACAACGTGGGACAACGTGGGACATCGTGGGACAACGTGGGACAACGTGGGACAACGTGGGACAACGTGGGACACCGTTGGACAACGTGGGACACCGTTGGACATCGTTGGACACCGTGGGACAACGTGGGACAACGTGGGACAACGTGGGACATCGTGGGACAACGTGGGACAACGTGGGACAACGCGGGACAACGTGGGACAACGTGGGACACCGTTGGACACCGTTGGACACCGTTGGACACCGTTGGACATCGTTGGACACCGTGGGACAACGTGGGACAACGTGGGACAACGTGGGAAACCATGGAACAACGTGGGACAACGTGGGACACCGTTGGACATCGTTGGACATCGTTGGACACCGTGGGACAACGTGGGACAACGTGGGAAAACGTGGGACAACGTGGGACACCGTTGGACATCGCTGGACACCGTTGGACATCGTTGGACACCGTGGGACAACGTGGGACAACGTGGGACAACGTGGGACAACGTGGGACAACGTGGGACAACGTGGGACAACGTGGGACAACGTGGGACAACGTGGGACAACGTGGGACATCGTGGGACAACGTGGGACAACGTGGGACAACGTGGGACAACGTGGGACACCGTTGGACAACGTGGGACAACGTGGGACAACGTGGGACAACGTGGGACAACGTGGGACAACGTGGGACAACGTGGGACATCGTGGGACAACGTGGGACAACGTGGGACAACGTGGGACAACGTGGGACATCGTTGGACACCGTTGGACACCGTGGGACAACGTGGGACAACGTGGGACAACGTGGGACAACGTGGGACAACGTGGGACAACGTGGGACAACGTGGGACAACGTGGGACAACGTGGGACAACGTGGGACAACGTGGGACAACGTGGGACAACGTGGGACAACGTGGGACAACGTGGGACAACGTGGGACAACGTGGGACATCGTGGGACAACGTGGGACAACGAGGGACAACGTGGGACAACGTGGGACAACGTGGGACACCGTTGGACATCGTTGGACACCGTGGGACAACGTGGGACAACGTGGGACAACGTGGGACACCGTTGGACACCGTTGGACACCGTTGGACACCGTTGGACATCGTTGGACACCGTGGGACAACGTGGGACAACGTGGGACAACGTGGGAAACCATGGAACAACGTGGGAAAACGTGGGACACCGTTGGACATCGTTGGACAACGTGGGACAACGTGGGACAACGTGGGACAACGTGGGACAACGTGGGACAACGTGGGACACCGTTGGACACCGTGGGACACCGTTGGACACCGTTGGACATCGTTGGACACCGTGGGACAACGTGGGACAACGTGGGACAACGTGGGACAACGTGGGACAACGTGGGACAACGTGGGACAACGTGGGACAACGTGGGACATCGTGGGACAACGTGGGACAACGTGGGACAACGTGGGACAAC
This sequence comes from Bombus terrestris, assembly GCF_910591885.1. Classification (NCBI taxonomy): domain Eukaryota; kingdom Metazoa; phylum Arthropoda; class Insecta; order Hymenoptera; family Apidae; genus Bombus; species Bombus terrestris. The sequence goes on along the minus strand of NW_025963641.1, from coordinate 51,689 downwards.
GTGGGACACCGTTGGACAACGTGGGACACCGTTGGACAACGTGGGACACCGTTGGACATCGCTGGACACCGTTGGACATCGTTGGACACCGTGGGACAACGTGGGACAACGTGGGACAACGTGGGACATCGTGGGACAACGTGGGACAACGTGGGACAACGTGGGACAACGTGGGACATCGTTGGACACCGTTGGACACCGTGGGACAACGTGGGACAACGTGGGACAACGTGGGACAACGTGGGACAACGTGGGACAACGTGGGACAAGGTGGGACAACGTGGGACAACGTGGGACAAGGTGGGACAACGTGGGACAACGTGGGACATCGTGGGACAACGTGGGACAACGTGGGACAACGTGGGACAACGTGGGGCAACGTGGGACAACGTGGGACAACGTGGGACAACTTGGGACACCGTTGGACAACGTGGGACACCGTTGGACATCGTTGGACACCGTGGGACAACGTGGGACAACGTGGGACAACGTGGGAAACCATGGAACAACGTGGGACAACGTGGGACACCGTTGGACATCGTTGGACAACGTGGGACATCGTGGGACAACGTGGGACAACGTGGGACAACGTGGGACAACGTGGGACAACGTGGGACACCGTTGGACATCGTTGGACACCGTGGGACAACGTGGGACAACGTGGGACAACGTGGGACACCGTTGGACACCGTTGGACACCGTTGGACACCGTTGGACATCGTTGGACACCGTGGGACAACGTGGGACAACGTGGGACAACGTGGGAAACCATGGAACAACGTGGGAAAACGTGGGACACCGTTGGACATCGTTGGACAACGTGGGACAACGTGGGACAACGTGGGACAACGTGGGACAACGTGGGACAACGTGGGACACCGTTGGACACCGTGGGACACCGTTGGACACCGTTGGACATCGTTGGACACCGTGGGACAACGTGGGACAACGTGGGACAACGTGGGACAACGTGGGACAACGTGGGACAACGTGGGACAACGTGGGACAACGTGGGACATCGTGGGACAACGTGGGACAACGTGGGACAACGTGGGACAACGTGGGACACCGTTGGACAACGTGGGACACCGTTGGACAACGTGGGACACCGTTGGACATCGCTGGACACCGTTGGACATCGTTGGACACCGTGGGACAACGTGGGACAACGTGGGACAACGTGGGACATCGTGGGACAACGTGGGACAACGTGGGACAACGTGGGACAACGTGGGACATCGTTGGACACCGTTGGACACCGTGGGACAACGTGGGACAACGTGGGACAACGTGGGACAACGTGGGACAACGTGGGACAACGTGGGACAAGGTGGGACAACGTGGGACAACGTGGGACAACGTGGGACAACGTGGGACAACGTGGGACATCGTGGGACAACGTGGGACAACGTGGGACAACGTGGGACAACGTGGGGCAACGTGGGACAACGTGGGACAACGTGGGACAACTTGGGACACCGTTGGACAACGTGGGACACCGTTGGACATCGTTGGACACCGTGGGACAACGTGGGACAACGTGGGACAACGTGGGACACCATGGAACAACGTGGGACAACGTGGGACACCGTTGGACATCGTTGGACAACGTGGGACAACGTGGGACAACGTGGGACAACGTGGGACAACGTGGGACACCGTTGGACATCGTTGGACACCGTGGGACAACGTGGGACAACGTGGGACAACGTGGGACAACGTGGGACAACGTGGGACATCGTGGGACAACGTGGGACAACGTGGGACAACGTGGGACAACGTGGGACACCGTTGGACAACGTGGGACACCGTTGGACATCGTTGGACACCGTGGGACAACGTGGGACAACGTGGGACAACGTGGGACATCGTGGGACAACGTGGGACAACGTGGGACAACGCGGGACAACGTGGGACAACGTGGGACACCGTTGGACACCGTTGGACACCGTTGGACACCGTTGGACATCGTTGGACACCGTGGGACAACGTGGGACAACGTGGGACAACGTGGGAAACCATGGAACAACGTGGGACAACGTGGGACACCGTTGGACATCGTTGGACATCGTTGGACACCGTGGGACAACGTGGGACAACGTGGGAAAACGTGGGACAACGTGGGACACCGTTGGACATCGCTGGACACCGTTGGACATCGTTGGACACCGTGGGACAACGTGGGACAACGTGGGACAACGTGGGACAACGTGGGACAACGTGGGACAACGTGGGACAACGTGGGACAACGTGGGACAACGTGGGACAACGTGGGACAACGTGGGACATCGTGGGACAACGTGGGACAACGTGGGACAACGTGGGACAACGTGGGACATCGTTGGACACCGTTGGACACCGTGGGACAACGTGGGACAACGTGGGACAACGTGGGACACCGCTGGACAACGTGGGACACCGTTGGACATCGCTGGACACCGTTGGACATCGTTGGACACCGTGGGACAACGTGGGACAACGTGGGACAACGTGGGACATCGTGGGACAACGTGGGACAACGTGGGACAACGTGGGACAACGTGGGACATCGTTGGACACCGTTGGACACCGTGGGACAACGTGGGACAACGTGGGACAACGTGGGACAACGTGGGACAACGTGGGACAACGTGGGACAACGTGGGACAACGTGGGACAACGTGGGACAACGTGGGACAACGTGGGACAACGTGGGACAACGTGGGACACCGTGGGACAACGTGGGACAACGTGGGACAACGTGGGACAACGTGGGGCAACGTGGGACAACGTGGGACAACGTGGGACAACTTGGGACACCGTTGGACAACGTGGGACACCGTTGGACATCGTTGGACACCGTGGGACAACGTGGGACAACGTGGGACAACGTGGGACAACGTGGGACAACGTGGGACAACGTGGGACAACGTGGGACACCGTTGGACACCGTGGGACACCTTTGGACACCGTTGGACATCGTTGGACATCGTGGGACACCGTTGGACATCGTTGGACATCGTTGGACACCGTTGGACACCGTTGGACAACGTGGGACATCGTGGGACAACGTGGGACAACGTGGGACAACGTGGGACAACGTGGGACACCGTTGGACACCGTGGGACACCGTTGGACACCGTTGGACACCGTTGGACATCGTTGGACATCGTTGGACATCGTGGGACACCGTTGGACATCGTTGGACATCGTTGGACACCGTTGGACATCGTTGGACACCGTTGGACATCGTTGGACATCGTTGGACATCGTGGGACACCGTTGGACATCGTTGGACATCGTTGGACACCGTTGGACATCGTTGGACATCGTTGGACATCGTTGGACACCGTTGGACACCGTTGGACACCGTTGGACATCGTTGGACACCGTGGGACAACGTGGGACAACGTGGGACAACGTGGGACAACGTGGGACAACGTGGGACATCGTGGGACAACGTGGGACAACGTGGGACAACGTGGGACAACGTGGTACAACGTGGGACACCCTTGGACACCGTGGGACACCGTTGGACACCGTTGGACATCGTTGGACACCGTGGGACAACGTGGGACAACGTGGGACAACGTGGGACAACGTGGGACATCGTGGGACAACGTGGGACAACGTGGGACAACGTGGGACAACGTGGGACATCGTGGGACAACGTGGGACAACGTGGGACAACGTGGGACATCGTGGGACAACGTGGGACAACGTGGGACAACGTGGGACAACGTGGGACAACGTGGGACACCGTTGGACACCGTTGGACACCGTTGGACACCGTTGGACATCGTTGGACACCGTGGGACAACGTGGGACAACGTGGGACAACGTGGGAAACCATGGAACAACGTGGGACAACGTGGGACACCGTTGGACATCGTTGGACATCGTTGGACACCGTGGGACAACGTGGGACAACGTGGGACAACGTGGGACAACGTCGGACAACGTGGGACAACGTGGGACATCGTGGGACAACGTGGGACAACGTGGGACAACGTGGGACAACGTGGGACAACGTGGGACACCGTTGGACACCGTGGGACACCGTTGGACACCGTTGGACATCGTTGGACACCGTGGGACAACGTGGGACAACGTGGGACAACGTGGGACAACGTGGGACATCGTGGGACAACGTGGGACAACGTGGGACAACGTGGGACAACGTGGGACATCGTGGGACAACGTGGGACAACGTGGGACAACGTGGGACATCGTGGGACAACGTGGGACAACGTGGGACAACGTGGGACAACGTGGGACACCGTTGGACACCGTTGGACACCGTTGGACACCGTTGGACATCGTTGGACACCGTGGGACAACGTGGGACAACGTGGGACAACGTGGGAAACCATGGAACAACGTGGGACAACGTGGGACACCGTTGGACATCGTTGGACATCGTTGGACACCGTGGGACAACGTGGGACAACGTGGGACAACGTGGGACAACGTCGGACAACGTGGGACAACGTGGGACATCGTGGGACAACGTGGGACAACGTGGGACAACGTGGGACAACGTGGGACAACGTGGGACACCGTTGGACACCGTGGGACACCGTTGGACACCGTTGGACATCGTTGGACACCGTGGGACAACGTGGGACAACGTGGGACAACGTGGGACAACGTGGGACATCGTGGGACAACGTGGGACAACGTGGGACAACGTGGGACAACGTGGGACATCGTGGGACAACGTGGGACAACGTGGGACAACGTGGGACATCGTGGGACAACGTGGGACAACGTGGGACAACGTGGGACAACGTGGGACACCGTTGGACACCGTTGGACACCGTTGGACACCGTTGGACATCGTTGGACACCGTGGGACAACGTGGGACAACGTGGGACAACGTGGGAAACCATGGAACAACGTGGGACAACGTGGGACACCGTTGGACATCGTTGGACATCGTTGGACACCGTGGGACAACGTGGGACAACGTGGGACAACGTGGGACAACGTGGGACAACGTGGGACAACGTGGGACAACGTGGGACAACGTGGGACAACGTGGGACAACGTGGGACAACGTGGGACAACGTGGCACAACGTGGGACAACGTGGGACACCGTTGGACATCGTTGGACAACGTGGGACAACGTGGGACAACGTGGGACAACGTGGGACAACGTGGGACAACGTGGGACAACGTGGGACAACCTGGGACACCGTTGGACACCGTTGGACATCGTTGGACACCGTGGGACAACGTGGGACAACGTGGGACAACGTGGGACAACGTGGGACAACGTGGGACAACGTGGGACAACGTCGGACAACGTGGGACAACGTGGGACAACGTGGGACAACGTGGGACATCGTGGAACAACGTGGGACAACGTGGGACAACGTGGGACAACGTGGGACATCGTGGGACAACGTGGGACAACGTGGGACAACGTGGGACACCGTTGGACACCGTTGGACACCGTTGGACACCGTTGGACATCGTTGGACACCGTGGGACAACGTGGGACAACGTGGGACAACGTGGGAAACCATGGAACAACGTGGGACAACGTGGGACACCGTTGGACATCGTTGGACATCGTTGGACACCGTGGGACAACGTGGGACAACGTGGGAAATCGTGGGACAACGTGGGACACCGTTGGACATCGCTGGACACCGTTGGACATCGTTGGACACCGTGGGACAACGTGGGACAACGTGGGACAACGTGGGACAACGTGGGACAACGTGGGACAACGTGGGACAACGTGGGACAACGTGGGACAACGTGGGACAACGTGGGACACCGTTGGACATCGTTGGACACCGTGGGACAACGTGGGACAACGTGGGACAACGTGGGACACCGTTGGACACCGTTGGACACCGTTGGACACCGTTGGACACCGTTGGACATCGTTGGACACCGTGGGACAACGTGGGACAACGTGGGACAACGTGGGAAACCATGGAACAACGTGGGACAACGTGCGACACCGTTGGACATCGTTGGACAACGTGGGACAACGTGGGACAACGTGGGACAACGTGGGACAACGTGGGACAACGTGGGACAACGTGGGACACCGTTGGACACCGTGGGACACCGTTGGACACCGTTGGACATCGTTGGACACCGTGGGACAACGTGGGACAACGTGGGACAACGTGGGACAACGTGGGACAACGTGGGACAACGTGGGACAACGTGGGACATCGTGGGACAACGTGGGACAACGTGGGACAACGTGGGACAACGTGGGACACCGTTGGACAACGTGGGACACCGTTGGACATCGTTGGACACCGTGGGACAACGTGGGACAACGTGGGACAACGTGGGACATCGTGGGACAACGTGGGACAACGTGGGACAACGCGGGACAACGTGGGACAACGTGGGACACCGTTGGACACCGTTGGACACCGTTGGACACCGTTGGACATCGTTGGACACCGTGGGACAACGTGGGACAACGTGGGACAACGTGGGAAACCATGGAACAACGTGGGACAACGTGGGACACCGTTGGACATCGTTGGACATCGTTGGACACCGTGGGACAACGTGGGACAACGTGGGAAAACGTGGGACAACGTGGGACACCGTTGGACATCGCTGGACACCGTTGGACATCGTTGGACACCGTGGGACAACGTGGGACATCGTGGGACAACGTGGGACAACGTGGGACAACGTGGGACAACGTGGGACACCGTTGGACACCGTGGGACACCGTTGGACACCGTTGGACACCGTTGGACATCGTTGGACATCGTTGGACATCGTGGGACACCGTTGGACATCGTTGGACATCGTTGGACACCGTGGGACAACGTGGGACAACGTGGGACAACGTGGGACACCGTTGGACACCGTTGGACACCGTTGGACACCGTTGGACATCGTTGGACACCGTGGGACAACGTGGGACAACGTGGGACAACGTGGGAAACCATGGAACAACGTGGGAAAACGTGGGACACCGTTGGACATCGTTGGACAACGTGGGACAACGTGGGACAACGTGGGACAACGTGGGACAACGTGGGACAACGTGGGACATCGTGGGACAACGTGGGACAACGTGGGACAACGTGGGACAACGTGGGACATCGTTGGACACCGTTGGACACCGTGGGACACCGTTGGACATCGTTGGACACCGTGGGACAACGTGGGACAACGTGGGACAACGTGGGACAACGTGGGACAACGTGGGACAACGTGGGACAACGTGGGACAACGTGGGACACCGTTGGACAACGTGGGACACCGTTGGACAACGTGGGACACCGTTGGACATCGTTGGACACCGTGGGACAACGTGGGACAACGTGGGACAACGTGGGACAACGTGGGACAACGTGGGACACCGTTGGACATCGTTGGACATCGTCGGACATCGTGGGACACCGTTGGACATCGTTGGACATCGTTGGACACCGTTGGACACCGTTGGACAACGTGGGACATCGTGGGACAACGTGGGACAACGTGGGACAACGTGGGACAACGTGGGACACCGTTGGACACCGTGGGACACCGTTGGACACCGTTGGACACCGTTGGACATCGTTGGACATCGTTGGACATCGTGGGACACCGTTGGACATCGTTGGACATCGTTGGACACCGTTGGACATCGTTGGACACCGTTGGACGTCGTTGGACATCGTTGGACATCGTGGGACACCGTTGGACATCGTTGGACATCGTTGGACACCGTTGGACATCGTTGGACATCGTTGGACATCGTTGGACACCGTTGGACACCGTTGGACACCGTTGGACATCGTTGGACACCGTGGGACAACGTGGGACAACGTGGGACAACGTGGGACAACGTGGGACATCGTGGGACAACGTGGGACAACGTGGGACAACGTGGGACAACGTGGGACAACGTGGGACACCGTTGGACACCGTGGGACACCGTTGGACACCGTTGGACATCGTTGGACACCGTGGGACAACGTGGGACAACGTGGGACAACGTGGGACAACGTGGGACATCGTGGGACAACGTGGGACAACGTGGGACAACGTGGGACAACGTGGGACATCGTGGGACAACGTGGGACAACGTGGGACAACGTGGGACATCGTGGGACAACGTGGGACAACGTGGGACAACGTGGGACACCGTTGGACACCGTTGGACACCGTTGGACACCGTTGGACACCGTGGGACAACGTGGGACAACGTGGGACAACGTGGGAAACCATGGAACAACGTGGGACAACGTGGGACACCGTTGGACATCGTTGGACATCGTTGGACACCGTGGGACAACGTGGGACAACGTGGGAAAACGTGGGACAACGTGGGACACCGTTGGACATCGTTGGACACCGTGGGACAACGTGGGACAACGTGGGACAACGTGGGACAACGTGGGACAACGTGGGACATCGTGGGACAACGTGGGACAACGTGGGACAACGTGGGACAACGTGGGACACCGTTGGACAACGTGGGACACCGTTGGACATCGTTGGACACCGTGGGACAACGTGGGACAACGTGGGACAACGTGGGACATCGTGGGACAACGTGGGACAACGTGGGACAACGCGGGACAACGTGGGACAACGTGGGACACCGTTGGACACCGTTGGACACCGTTGGACACCGTTGGACATCGTTGGACACCGTGGGACAACGTGGGACAACGTGGGACAACGTGGGAAACCATGGAACAACGTGGGACAACGTGGGACACCGTTGGACATCGTTGGACATCGTTGGACACCGTGGGACAACGTGGGACAACGTGGGAAAACGTGGGACAACGTGGGACACCGTTGGACATCGCTGGACACCGTTGGACATCGTTGGACACCGTGGGACAACGTGGGACAACGTGGGACAACGTGGGACAACGTGGGACAACGTGGGACAACGTGGGACAACGTGGGACAACGTGGGACAACGTGGGACAACGTGGGACAACGTGGGACATCGTGGGACAACGTGGGACAACGTGGGACAACGTGGGACAACGTGGGACATCGTTGGACACCGTTGGACACCGTGGGACAACGTGGGACAACGTGGGACAACGTGGGACACCGTTGGACAACGTGGGACACCGTTGGACATCGCTGGACACCGTTGGACATCGTTGGACACCGTGGGACAACGTGGGACAACGTGGGACAACGTGGGACATCGTGGGACAACGTGGGACAACGTGGGACAACGTGGGACAACGTGGGACATCGTTGGACACCGTTGGACACCGTGGGACAACGTGGGACAACGTGGGACAACGTGGGACAACGTGGGACAACGTGGGACAACGTGGGACAACGTGGGACAACGTGGGACAACGTGGGACAACGTGGGACAACGTGGGACAACGTGGGACAACGTGGGACATCGTGGGACAACGTGGGACAACGTGGGACAACGTGGGACAACGTGGGGCAACGTGGGACAACGTGGGACAACGTGGGACAACTTGGGACACCGTTGGACAACGTGGGACACCGTTGGACATCGTTGGACACCGTGGGACAACGTGGGACAACGTGGGACAACGTGGGACAACGTGGGACAACGTGGGACAACGTGGGACAACGTGGGACACCGTTGGACACCGTGGGACACCTTTGGACACCGTTGGACATCGTTGGACATCGTGGGACACCGTTGGACATCGTTGGACATCGTTGGACACCGTTGGACACCGTTGGACAACGTGGGACATCGTGGGACAACGTGGGACAACGTGGGACAACGTGGGACAACGTGGGACACCGTTGGACACCGTGGGACACCGTTGGACACCGTTGGACACCGTTGGACATCGTTGGACATCGTTGGACATCGTGGGACACCGTTGGACATCGTTGGACATCGTTGGACACCGTTGGACATCGTTGGACACCGTTGGACATCGTTGGACATCGTTGGACATCGTGGGACACCGTTGGACATCGTTGGACATCGTTGGACACCGTTGGACATCGTTGGACATCGTTGGACATCGTTGGACACCGTTGGACACCGTTGGACACCGTTGGACATCGTTGGACACCGTGGGACAACGTGGGACAACGTGGGACAACGTGGGACAACGTGGGACAACGTGGGACATCGTGGGACAACGTGGGACAACGTGGGACAACGTGGGACAACGTGGTACAACGTGGGACACCCTTGGACACCGTGGGACACCGTTGGACACCGTTGGACATCGTTGGACACCGTGGGACAACGTGGGACAACGTGGGACAACGTGGGACAACGTGGGACATCGTGGGACAACGTGGGACAACGTGGGACAACGTGGGACAACGTGGGACATCGTGGGACAACGTGGGACAACGTGGGACAACGTGGGACATCGTGGGACAACGTGGGACAACGTGGGACAACGTGGGACAACGTGGGACAACGTGGGACACCGTTGGACACCGTTGGACACCGTTGGACACCGTTGGACATCGTTGGACACCGTGGGACAACGTGGGACAACGTGGGACAACGTGGGAAACCATGGAACAACGTGGGACAACGTGGGACACCGTTGGACATCGTTGGACATCGTTGGACACCGTGGGACAACGTGGGACAACGTGGGACAACGTGGGACAACGTCGGACAACGTGGGACAACGTGGGACATCGTGGGACAACGTGGGACAACGTGGGACAACGTGGGACAACGTGGGACAACGTGGGACACCGTTGGACACCGTGGGACACCGTTGGACACCGTTGGACATCGTTGGACACCGTGGGACAACGTGGGACAACGTGGGACAACGTGGGACAACGTGGGACATCGTGGGACAACGTGGGACAACGTGGGACAACGTGGGACAACGTGGGACATCGTGGGACAACGTGGGACAACGTGGGACAACGTGGGACATCGTGGGACAACGTGGGACAACGTGGGACAACGTGGGACAACGTGGGACAACGTGGGACAACGTGGGACACCGTTGGACACCGTGGGACACCGTTGGACACCGTTGGACATCGTTGGACACCGTGGGACAACGTGGGACAACGTGGGACAACGTGGGACAACGTGGGACATCGTGGGACAACGTGGGACAACGTGGGACAACGTGGGACAACGTGGGACATCGTGGGACAACGTGGGACAACGTGGGACAACGTGGGACATCGTGGGACAACGTGGGACAACGTGGGACAACGTGGGACAACGTGGGACACCGTTGGACACCGTTGGACACCGTTGGACACCGTTGGACATCGTTGGACACCGTGGGACAACGTGGGACAACGTGGGACAACGTGGGAAACCATGGAACAACGTGGGACAACGTGGGACACCGTTGGACATCGTTGGACATCGTTGGACACCGTGGGACAACGTGGGACAACGTGGGACAACGTGGGACAACGTGGGACAACGTGGGACAACGTGGGACAACGTGGGACACCGTTGGACACCGTTGGACACCGTTGGACACCGTTGGACATCGTTGGACACCGTGGGACAACGTGGGACAACGTGGGACAACGTGGGAAACCATGGAACAACGTGGGACAACGTGGGACACCGTTGGACATCGTTGGACATCGTTGGACACCGTGGGACAACGTGGGACAACGTGGGAAATCGTGGGACAACGTGGGACACCGTTGGACATCGCTGGACACCGTTGGACATCGTTGGACACCGTGGGACAACGTGGGACAACGTGGGACAACGTGGGACAACGTGGGACAACGTGGGACAACGTGGGACAACGTGGGACAACGTGGGACAACGTGGGACAACGTGGGACACCGTTGGACATCGTTGGACACCGTGGGACAACGTGGGACAACGTGGGACAACGTGGGACACCGTTGGACACCGTTGGACACCGTTGGACACCGTTGGACACCGTTGGACATCGTTGGACACCGTGGGACAACGTGGGACAACGTGGGACAACGTGGGACACCATGGAACAACGTGGGACAACGTGCGACACCGTTGGACATCGTTGGACAACGTGGGACAACGTGGGACAACGTGGGACAACGTGGGACAACGTGGGACAACGTGGGACAACGTGGGACACCGTTGGACACCGTGGGACACCGTTGGACACCGTTGGACATCGTTGGACACCGTGGGACAACGTGGGACAACGTGGGACAACGTGGGACAACGTGGGACAACGTGGGACAACGTGGGACAACGTGGGACATCGTGGGACAACGTGGGACAACGTGGGACAACGTGGGACAACGTGGGACACCGTTGGACAACGTGGGACACCGTTGGACATCGTTGGACACCGTGGGACAACGTGGGACAACGTGGGACAACGTGGGACATCGTGGGACAACGTGGGACAACGTGGGACAACGCGGGACAACGTGGGACAACGTGGGACACCGTTGGACACCGTTGGACACCGTTGGACACCGTTGGACATCGTTGGACACCGTGGGACAACGTGGGACAACGTGGGACAACGTGGGAAACCGTGGAACAACGTGGGACAACGTGGGACACCGTTGGACATCGTTGGACATCGTTGGACACCGTGGGACAACGTGGGACAACGTGGGAAAACGTGGGACAACGTGGGACACCGTTGGACATCGCTGGACACCGTTGGACATCGTTGGACACCGTGGGACAACGTGGGACATCGTGGGACAACGTGGGACAACGTGGGACAACGTGGGACAACGTGGGACACCGTTGGACACCGTGGGACACCGTTGGACACCGTTGGACACCGTTGGACATCGTTGGACATCGTTGGACATCGTGGGACACCGTTGGACATCGTTGGACATCGTTGGACACCGTGGGACAACGTGGGACAACGTGGGACAACGTGGGACACCGTTGGACACCGTTGGACACCGTTGGACACCGTTGGACATCGTTGGACACCGTGGGACAACGTGGGACAACGTGGGACAACGTGGGAAACCATGGAACAACGTGGGAAAACGTGGGACACCGTTGGACATCGTTGGACAACGTGGGACAACGTGGGACAACGTGGGACAACGTGGGACAACGTGGGACAACGTGGGACATCGTGGGACAACGTGGGACAACGTGGGACAACGTGGGACAACGTGGGACATCGTTGGACACCGTTGGACACCGTGGGACACCGTTGGACATCGTTGGACACCGTGGGACAACGTGGGACAACGTGGGACAACGTGGGACAACGTGGGACAACGTGGGACAACGTGGGACAACGTGGGACAACGTGGGACAACGTGGGACACCGTTGGACAACGTGGGACACCGTTGGACATCGTTGGACACCGTGGGACAACGTGGGACAACGTGGGACAACGTGGGACAACGTGGGACAACGTGGGACACCGTTGGACATCGTTGGACATCGTTGGACATCGTGGGACACCGTTGGACATCGTTGGACATCGTTGGACACCGTTGGACACCGTTGGACAACGTGGGACATCGTGGGACAACGTGGGACAACGTGGGACAACGTGGGACAACGTGGGACACCGTTGGACACCGTGGGACACCGTTGGACACCGTTGGACACCGTTGGACATCGTTGGACATCGTTGGACATCGTGGGACACCGTTGGACATCGTTGGACATCGTTGGACACCGTTGGACATCGTTGGACACCGTTGGACGTCGTTGGACATCGTTGGACATCGTGGGACACCGTTGGACATCGTTGGACATCGTTGGACACCGTTGGACATCGTTGGACATCGTTGGACATCGTTGGACACCGTTGGACACCGTTGGACACCGTTGGACATCGTTGGACACCGTGGGACAACGTGGGACAACGTGGGACAACGTGGGACAACGTGGGACATCGTGGGACAACGTGGGACAACGTGGGACAACGTGGGACAACGTGGGACAACGTGGGACACCGTTGGACACCGTGGGACACCGTTGGACACCGTTGGACATCGTTGGACACCGTGGGACAACGTGGGACAACGTGGGACAACGTGGGACAACGTGGGACATCGTGGGACAACGTGGGACAACGTGGGACAACGTGGGACAACGTGGGACATCGTGGGACAACGTGGGACAACGTGGGACAACGTGGGACATCGTGGGACAACGTGGGACAACGTGGGACAACGTGGGACACCGTTGGACACCGTTGGACACCGTTGGACACCGTTGGACATCGTTGGACACCGTGGGACAACGTGGGACAACGTGGGACAACGTGGGAAACCATGGAACAACGTGGGACAACGTGGGACACCGTTGGACATCGTTGGACATCGTTGGACACCGTGGGACAACGTGGGACAACGTGGGACAACGTGGGACAACGTCGGACAACGTGGGACAACGTGGGACAACGTGGGACAACGTGGGACATCGTGGGACAACGTGGGACAACGTGGGACAACGTGGGACAACGTGGGACATCGTGGGACAACGTGGGACAACGTGGGACAACGTGGGACATCGTGGGACAACGTGGGACAACGTGGGACAACGTGGGACAACGTGGGACAACGTGGGACACCGTTGGACACCGTTGGACACCGTTGGACACCGTTGGACATCGTTGGACACCGTGGGACAACGTGGGACAACGTGGGACAACGTGGGAAACCATGGAACAACGTTGGACAACGTGGGACACCGTTGGACATCGTTGGACATCGTTGGACACCGTGGGACAACGTGGGACAACGTGGGACAACGTGGGACAACGTCGGACAACGTGGGACAACGTGGGACATCGTGGGACAACGTGGGACAACGTGGGACAACGTGGGACAACGTGGGACAACGTGGGACACCGTTGGACACCGTGGGACACCGTTGGACACCGTTGGACATCGTTGGACACCGTGGGACAACGTGGGACAACGTGGGACAACGTGGGACAACGTGGGACATCGTGGGACAACGTGGGATACCGTTGGACACCGTTGGACACCGTTGGACACCGTTGGACATCGTTGGACACCGTGGGACAACGTGGGACAACGTGGGACAACGTGGGAAACCATGGAACAACGTTGGACAACGTGGGACACCGTTGGACATCGTTGGACATCGTTGGACACCGTGGGACAACGTGGGACAACGTGGGACAACGTGGGACAACGTCGGACAACGTGGGACAACGTGGGACATCGTGGGACAACGTGGGACAACGTGGGACAACGTGGGACATCGTGGGACAACGTGGGACAACGTGGGACAACGTGGGACATCGTGGGACAACGTGGGACAACGTGGGACAACGTGGGACAACGTGGGACACCGTTGGACACCGTTGGACACCGTTGGACACCGTTGGACATCGTTGGACACCGTGGGACAACGTGGGACAACGTGGGACAACGTGGGAAACCATGGAACAACGTGGGACAACGTGGGACACCGTTGGACATCGTTGGACATCGTTGGACACCGTGGGACAACGTGGGACAACGTGGGACAACGTGGGACAACGTGGGACAACGTGGGACAACGTGGGACAACGTGGGACAACGTGGGACAACGTGGGACAACGTGGGACAACGTGGGACAACGTGGGACAACGTGGGACAACGTGGGACAACGTGGCACAACGTGGGACAACGTGGGACACCGTTGGACATTGTTGGACAACGTGGGACAACGTGGGACAACGTGGGACAACGTGGGACAACGTGGGACAACGTGGGACAACGTGGGACAACGTGGGACACCGTTGGACACCGTTGGACATCGTTGGACACCGTGGGACAACGTGGGACAACGTGGGACAACGTGGGACAACGTGGGACAACGTGGGACAACGTGGGACAACGTCGGACAACGTGGGACAACGTGGGACAACGTGGGACAACGTGGGACATCGTGGGACAACGTGGGACAACGTGGGACAACGTGGGACAACGTGGGACATCGTGGGACAACGTGGGACAACGTGGGACAACGTGGGACACCGTTGGACACCGTTGGACACCGTTGGACACCGTTGGACATCGTTGGACACCGTGGGACAACGTGGGACAACGTGGGACAACGTGGGAAACCATGGAACAACGTGGGACAACGTGGGACAACGTGGGACAACGTGGGACAACGTGGGACAACGTGGGACAACGTGGGACATCGTGGGACAACGTGGGACAACGTGGGACACCGTTGGACATCGTTGGACACCGTGGGACAACGTGGGACAACGTGGGACAACGTGGGACACCGTTGGACACCGTTGGACACCGTTGGACACCGTTGGACACCGTTGGACATCGTTGGACACCGTGGGACAACGTGGGACAACGTGGGACAACGTGGGAAACCATGGAACAACGTGGGACAACGTGGGACACCGTTGGACATCGTTGGACAACGTGGGACAACGTGGGACAACGTGGGACAACGTGGGACAACGTGGGACAACGTGGGACAACGTGGGACATCGTTGGACACCGTGGGACACCGTTGGACACCGTCGGACATCGTTGGACACCGTGGGACAACGTGGGACAACGTGGGACTACGTGGGACAACGTGGGACAACGTGGGACAACGTGGGACAACGTGGGACAACGTGGGACATCGTGGGACAACGTGGGACAACGTGGGACAACGTGGGACAACGTGGGACACCGTTGGACAACGTGGGACACCGTTGGACATCGTTGGACACCGTGGGACAACGTGGGACAACGTGGGACAACGTGGGACATCGTGGGACAACGTGGGACAACGTGGGACAACGCGGGACAACGTGGGACAACGTGGGACACCGTTGGACACCGTTGGACACCGTTGGACACCGTTGGACATCGTTGGACACCGTGGGACAACGTGGGACAACGTGGGACAACGTGGGAAACCATGGAACAACGTGGGACAACGTGGGACACCGTTGGACATCGTTGGACATCGTTGGACACCGTGGGACAACGTGGGACAACGTGGGAAACCGTGGGACAACGTGGGACAACGTGGGACAACGTGGGACAACGTGGGACAACGTGGGACAACGTGGGACAACGTGGGACACCATTGGACACCGTGGGACACCGTTGGACACCGTTGGACATCGTTGGACACCGTGGGACAACGTGGGACAACGTGGGACAACGTGGGACAACGTGGGACAACGTGGGACAACGTGGGACAACGTGGGACAACGTGGGACATCGTGGGACAACGTGGGACAACGTGGGACAACGTGGGACAACGTGGGACACCGTTGGACAACGTGGGACACCGTTGGACAACGTGGGACACCGTTGGACATCGCTGGACACCGTTGGACATCGTTGGACACCGTGGGACAACGTGGGACAACGTGGGACAACGTGGGACAACGTGGGACAACGTGGGACAACGTGGGACAACGTGGGACAACGTGGGACAACGTGGGACAACGTGGGACAACGTGGGACACCATTGGACACCGTGGGACACCGTTGGACACCGTTGGACATCGTTGGACACCGTGGGACAACGTGGGACAACGTGGGACAACGTGGGACAACGTGGGACAACGTGGGACAACGTGGGACAACGTGGGACAACGTGGGACAACGTGGGACAACGTGGGACAACGTGGGACAACGTGGGACAACGTGGGACAACGTGGGACAACGTGGGACATCGTGGGACAACGTGGGACAACGTGGGACAACGTGGGACAACGTGGGACAACGTGGGACAACGTGGGACAACGCGGGACAACGTGGTACAACGTGGGACACCGTTGGACACCGTGGGACACCGTTGGACACCGTTGGACATCGTTGGACACCGTGGGACAACGTGGGACAACGTGGGACATCGTTGGACACCGTTGGACACCGTGGGACAACGTGGGACAACGTGGGACAACTTGGGACAACGTGGGACAACGTGGGACAACGTGGGACATCGTGGGACAACGTGGGACACCGTGGGACAACGTGGGACAACGTGGGACAACGTGGGACACCGTTGGACACCGTTGGACATCGTTGGACATCGTTGGACATCGTGGGACACCGTTGGACATCGTTGGACATCGTTGGACACCGTGGGACAACGTGGGACAACGTGGGACAACGTGGGACAACGTGGGACAACGTGGGACAACGTGGGACAACGTGGGACAACGTGGGACAACGTGGGACAACGTGGGACAACGTGGGACACCGTTGGACATCGTTGGACAACGTGGGACAACGTGGGACAACGTGGGACAACGTGGGACAACGTGGGACAACGTGGGACACCGTTGGACACCGTGGGACACCGTTGGACACCGTTGGACATCGTTGGACACCGTGGGACAACGTGGGACAACGCGGGACAACGTGGGACAACGTGGGACACCGTTGGACACCGTGGGACACCGTTGGACACCGTTGGACATCGTTGGACACCGTGGGACAACGTGGGACAACGTGGGACAACGTGGGACAACGTGGGACAACGTGGGACACCGTTGGACAACGTGGGACAACGTGGGACATCGTTGGACACCGTGGGACAACGTGGGACAACGTGGGACAACGTGGGACAACGCGGGACAACGTGGGACAACGTGGGACACCGTTGGACACCGTTGGACATCGTTGGACAACGTGGGACAACGTGGGACAACGTGGGACAACGTGGGACAACGTGGGACAACGTGGGACAACGTGGGACAACGTGGGACAACTTGGGACAACGTGGGACAACGTGGGACAACGCGGGACAACGTGGGACAACGTGGGACACCGTTGGACACCGTGGGACACCGTTGGACACCGTTGGACATCGTTGGACAACGTGGGACAACGTGGGACAACGTGGGACAACGTGGGACAACGTGGGACAACGTGGGACAACGTGGGACAACGTGGGACAACGTGGGACAACGTGGGACAACGTGGGACAACGTGGGACATCGTGGGACATCGTTGGACACCGTGGGACAACGTGGGACAACGTGGGACAACGTGGGAAACCATGGAACAACGTGGGAAAACGTGGGACACCGTTGGACATCGTTGGACAACGTGGGACAACGTGGGACAACGTGGGACAACGTGGGACAACGTGGGACAACGTGGGACACCGTTGGACACCGTGGGACACCGTTGGACACCGTTGGACATCGTTGGACACCGTGGGACAACGTGGGACAACGTGGGACAACGTGGGACAACGTGGGACAACGTGGGACAACGTGGGACAACGTGGGACAACGTGGGACATCGTGGGACAACGTGGGACAACGTGGGGCAACGTGGGATAACGTGGGACACCGTTGGACAACGTGGGACACCGTTGGACAACGTGGGACACCGTTGGACATCGCTGGACACCGTTGGACATCGTTGGACACCGTGGGACAACGTGGGACAACGTGGGACAACGTGGGACATCGTGGGACAACGTGGGACAACGTGGGACAACGTGGGACAACGTGGGACATCGTTGGACACCGTTGGACACCGTGGGACAACGTGGGACAACGTGGGACAACGTGGGACAACGTGGGACAACGTGGGACAACGTGGGACAACGTGGGACAACGTGGGACAACGTGGGACAACGTGGGACAACGTGGGACAACGTGGGACAACGTGGGACAACGTGGGACAACGTGGGACAACGTGGGACATCGTGGGACAACGTGGGACAACGTGGGACAACGTGGGACAACGTGGGACAACGTGGGACAACGTGGGACAACGCGGGACAACGTGGTACAACGTGGGACACCGTTGGACACCGTGGGACACCGTTGGACACCGTTGGACATCGTTGGACACCGTGGGACAACGTGGGACAACGTGGGACAACGTGGGACAACGTGGGACAACTTGGGACAACGTGGGACAACGTGGGACAACGTGGGACATCGTGGGACAACGTGGGACAACGTGGGACAACTTGGGACAACGTGGGACACCGTTGGACAACGTGGGACACCGTTGGACATCGTTGGACACCGTGGGACAACGTGGGACAACGTGGGACAACGTGGGACACCGTTGGACACCGTTGGACATCGTTGGACATCGTTGGACATCGTGGGACACCGTTGGACATCGTTGGACATCGTTGGACACCGTGGGACAACGTGGGACAACGTGGGACAACGTGGGACAACGTGGGACAACGTGGGACAACGTGGGACAACGTTGGACATCGTTGGACACCGTGGGACAACGTGGGACAACGTGGGACAACGTGGGACAACGTGGGACAACGTGGGACACCGTTGGACAACGTGGGACAACGTGGGACACCGTTGGACACCGTGGGACACCGTTGGACACCGTTGGACATCGTTGGACACCGTGGGACAACGTGGGACAACGCGGGACAACGTGGGACAACGTGGGACACCGTTGGACACCGTGGGACACCGTTGGACACCGTTGGACATCGTTGGACACCGTGGGACAACGTGGGACAACGTGGGACAACGTGGGACAACGTGGGACAACGTGGGACACCGTTGGACAACGTGGGACAACGTGGGACATCGTTGGACACCGTGGGACAACGTGGGACAACGTGGGACAACGTGGGACAACGCGGGACAACGTGGGACAACGTGGGACACCGTTGGACACCGTGGGACACCGTTGGACACCGTTGGACATCGTTGGACAACGTGGGACAACGTGGGACAACGTGGGACAACGTGGGACAACGTGGGACAACGTGGGACAACGTGGGACAACGTGGGACAACTTGGGACAACGTGGGACAACGTGGGACAACGTGGGACATCGTGGGACAACGTGGGACAACGTGGGACAACGTGGGACAACGTGGGACACCGTTGGACAACGTGGGACATCGTTGGACACCGTTGGACACCGTGGGACAACGTGGGACAACGTGGGACAACGTGGGACAACGTGGGACAACGTGGGACAACGTGGGACAACGCGGGACAACGTGGTACAACGTGGGACACCGTTGGACACCGTGGGACACCGTTGGACACCGTTGGACATCCTTGGACACCGTGGGACAACGTGGGACAACGTGGGACAACGTGGGACAACGTGGGACAACGTGGGACAACGTGGGACAACGCGGGACAACTTGGGACAACGTGGGACAACGTGGGACAACGTGGGACATCGTGGGACAACGTGGGACACCGTTGGACATCGTTGGACACCGTGGGACAACGTGGGACAACGCGGGACAACGTGGGACAACGTGGGACACCGTTGGACACCGTGGGACACCGTTGGACACCGTTGGACATCGTTGGACACCGTGGGACAACGTGGGACAACGTGGGACAACGTGGGACAACGTGGGACAACGTGGGACACCGTTGGACAACGTGGGACAACGTGGGACATCGTTGGACACCGTGGGACAACGTGGGACAACGTGGGACAACGTGGGACAACGCGGGACAACGTGGGACAACGTGGGACACCGTTGGACACCGTGGGACACCGTTGGACACCGTTGGACATCGTTGGACACCGTGGGACAACGTGGGACAACGTGGGACAACGTGGGACAACGTGGGACAACGTGGGACAACGTGGGACAACTTGGGACAACGTGGGACAACGTGGGACAACGTGGGACATCGTGGGACAACGTGGGACAACGTGGGACAACGTGGGACAACGTGGGACACCGTTGGACAACGTGGGACATCGTTGGACACCGTTGGACACCGTGGGACAACGTGGGACAACGTGGGACAACGTGGGACAACGTGGGACAACGTGGGACAACGTGGGACAACGCGGGACAACGTGGTACAACGTGGGACACCGTTGGACACCGTGGGACACCGTTGGACACCGTTGGACATCCTTGGACACCGTGGGACAACGTGGGACAACGTGGGACAACGCGGGACAACGTGGGACAACGTGGGACAACGTGGGACAACGCGGGACAACTTGGGACAACGTGGGACAACGTGGGACACCGTGGGACATCGTGGGACAACGTGGGACAACGTGGGACAACGTGGGACAACGTGGGACACCGTTGGACAACGTGGGACACCGTTGGACATCGTTGGACACCGTGGGACAACGTGGGACAACGTGGGACAACGTGGGAAACCGTTGGACACCGTTGGACATCGTTGGACATCGTTGGACATCGTGGGACACCGTTGGACATCGTTGGACATCGTTGGACACCGTGGGACAACGTGGGACAACGTGGGACAACGTGGGACAACGTGGGACAACGTGGGACAACGTGGGACAACGTGGGACAACGTGGGACAACGTGGGACAACGTGGGACAACGTGGGACAACGTGGGACAACGTGGGACAACGTGGGACACCGTTGGACATCGTTGGACAACGTGGGACAACGTGGGACAACGTGGGACATCGTGGGACAACGTGGGACAACGTGGGACAACGTGGGACAACGCGGGACAACGTGGTACAACGTGGGACACCGTTGGACACCGTGGGACACCGTTGGACAACGTGGGACATCGTTGGACACCGTTGGACATCGTGGGACAACGTGGGACAACGTGGGACAACGTGGGACAACGTGGGACATCGTTGGACATCGTTGGACACCGTGGGACAACGTGGGACAACGTGGGACAACGTGGGACACCGTTGGACACCGTTGGACACCGTTGGACACCGTTGGACATCGTTGGACACCGTGGGACAACGTGGGACAACGTGGGACAACGTGGGAAACCATGGAACAACGTGGGACAACGTGAGACACCGTTGGACATCGTTGGACAACGTGGGACACCGTTGGACAACGTGGGACATCGTTGGACACCGTTGGACACCGTGGGACAACGTGGGACAACGTGGGACAACGTGGGACAACGTGGGACAACGTGGGACAACGTGGGACAACGCGGGACAACGTGGTACAACGTGGGACACCGTTGGACACCGTGGGACACCGTTGGACACCGTTGGACATCCTTGGACACCGTGGGACAACGTGGGACAACGTGGGACAACGTGGGACAACGTGGGACAACGTGGGACAACGTGGGACAACGCGGGACAACTTGGGACAACGTGGGACAACGTGGGACAACGTGGGACATCGTGGGACAACGTGGGACAACGTGGGACAACGTGGGACAACGTGGGACACCGTTGGACAACGTGGGACACCGTTGGACATCGTTGGACACCGTGGGACAACGTGGGACAACGTGGGACAACGTGGGAAACCGTTGGACACCGTTGGACATCGTTGGACATCGTGGGACACCGTTGGACATCGTTGGACATCGTTGGACACCGTGGGACAACGTGGGACAACGTGGGACAACGTGGGACAACGTGGGACAACGTGGGACAACGTGGGACAACGTGGGACAACGTGGGACAACGTGGGACAACGTGGGACACCGTTGGACATCGTTGGACAACGTGGGACAACGTGGGACAACGTGGGACAACGTGGGACAACGTGGGACAACGTGGGACAACGTGGGACAACGTGGGACAACGTGGGGCAACGTGGGACAACGTGGGACATCGTGGGACAACGTGGGACAACGTGGGACAACGTGGGACAACGTGGGACAACGTGGGACACCGTTGGACATCGTTGGACACCGTGGGACAACGTGGGGCAACGTGGGACAACGTGGGATATCGTGGGACAACGTGGGACAACGTGGGACAACGTGGGACAACGTGGGACAACGTGGGACAACGTGGGACAACGTGGGACACCGTTGGACATCGTTGGACACCGTGGGACAACGTGGGACAACGTGGGACAACGTGGGACAACGTGGGACAACGTGGGACAACGTGGGACAACTTGGGACAACGTGGGACAACGTGGGACAACGTGGGACATAGTGGGACAACGTGGGACAACGTGGGACAACGTGGGACAACGTGGGACACCGTTGGACAACGTGGGACACCGTTGGACAACGTGGGACACCGTTGGACATCGTTGGACACCGTGGGACAACGCGGGACAACGTGGGACAACGTGGGACACCGTTGGACACCGTTGGACATCGTTGGACATCGTTGGACATCGTGGGACACCGTTGGACATCGTTGGACATCTTTGGACACCGTGGGACAACGTGGGACAACGTGGGACAACGTGGGACAACGTGGGACAACGTGGGACAACGTGGGACAACGTGGGACAACGTGGGACAACGTGGGACAACGTGGGACAACGTGGGACACCGTTGGACATCGTTGGACAACGTGGGACAACGTGGGACAACGTGGGACACCGTTGGACACCGTGGGACACCGTTGGACACCGTTGGACATCCTTGGACACCGTGGGACAACGTGGGACAACGTGGGACAACGTGGGACAACGTGGGACAACGTGGGACAACGTGGGACAACGCGGGACAACTTGGGACAACGTGGGACAACGTGGGACAACGTGGGACATCGTGGGACAACGTGGGACACCGTTGGACATCGTTGGACACCGTGGGACAACGTGGGACAACGCGGGACAACGTGGGACAACGTGGGACACCGTTGGACACCGTGGGACACCGTTGGACACCGTTGGACATCGTTGGACACCGTGGGACAACGTGGGACAACGTGGGACAACGTGGGACAACGTGGGACAACGTGGGACACCGTTGGACAACGTGGGACAACTTGGGACAACGTGGGACAACGTGGGACAACGTGGGACAACGTGGGACAACGTGGGACAACGTGGGACAACGTGGGACAACGTGGGACACCGTTGGACAACGTGGGACATCGTTGGACACCGTTGGACACCGTGGGACAACGTGGGACAACGTGGGACAACGTGGGACAACGTGGGACAACGTGGGACAACGTGGGACAACGCGGGACAACGTGGTACAACGTGGGACACCGTTGGACACCGTGGGACACCGTTGGACACCGTTGGACATCCTTGGACACCGTGGGACAACGTGGGACAACGTGGGACAACGCGGGACAACGTGGGACAACGTGGGACAACGTGGGACAACGCGGGACAACTTGGGACAACGTGGGACAACGTGGGACAACGTGGGACATCGTGGGACAACGTGGGACAACGTGGGACAACGTGGGACAACGTGGGACACCGTTGGACAACGTGGGACACCGTTGGACATCGTTGGACACCGTGGGACAACGTGGGACAACGTGGGACAACGTGGGAAACCGTTGGACACCGTTGGACATCGTTGGACATCGTTGGACATCGTGGGACACCGTTGGACATCGTTGGACATCGTTGGACACCGTGGGACAACGTGGGACAACGTGGGACAACGTGGGACAACGTGGGACAACGTGGGACAACGTGGGACAACGTGGGACAACGTGGGACAACGTGGAACAACGTGGGACAACGTGGGACACCGTTGGACATCGTTGGACAACGTGGGACAACGTGGGACAACGTGGGACAACGTGGGACAACGTGGGACAACGTGGGGCACCGTTGGACACCGTGGGACACCGTTGGACACCGTTGGACATCGTTGGACACCGTGGGACAACGTGGGACAACGTGGGACAACGTGGGACAACGTGGGACAACGTGGGACAACGTGGGACAACGTGGGACAACGTGGGACATCGTGGGACAACGTGGGACAACGTGGGACAACGTGGGACAACGTGGGACAACGTGGGACACCGTTGGACAACGTGGGACAACGTGGGACAACGTGGGACACCGTTGGACAACGTGGGACACCGTTGGACATCGTTGGACACCGTGGGACAACGTGGGACAACGTGGGACAACGTGGGACACCGTTGGACAACGTTGGACATCGTTGGACATCGTTGGACATCGTGGGACACCGTTCGACATCGCTGGACACCGTTGGACATCGTTGGACACCGTGGGACAACGTGGGACAACGTGGGACAACGTGGGACAACGTGGGACAACGTGGGACAACGTGGGACAACGTGGGACAACGTGGGACAACGTGGGACAACGTGGGACACCGTGGGACAACTTGGGACAACGTGGGACAACGTGGGACAACGTGGGACATCGTGGGACAACGTGGGACAACGTGGGACAACGTGGGACAACGTGGGACACCGTTGGACAACGTGGGACATCGTTGGACACCGTTGGACACCGTGGGACAACGTGGGACAACGTGGGACAACGTGGGACAACGTGGGACAACGTGGGACAACGTGGGACAACGCGGGACAACGTGGTACAACGTGGGACACCGTTGGACACCGTGGGACACCGTTGGACACCGTTGGACATCCTTGGACACCGTGGGACAACGTGGGACAACGTGGGACAACGTGGGACAACGTGGGACAACGTGGGACAACGTGGGACAACGCGGGACAACTTGGGACAACGTGGGACAACGTGGGACAACGTGGGACATCGTGGGACAACGTGGGACAACGTGGGACAACGTGGGACAACGTGGGACACCGTTGGACAACGTGGGACACCGTTGGACATCGTTGGACACCGTGGGACAACGTGGGACAACGTGGGACAACGTGGGAAACCGTTGGACACCGTTGGACATCGTTGGACATCGTGGGACACCGTTGGACATCGTTGGACATCGTTGGACACCGTGGGACAACGTGGGACAACGTGGGACAACGTGGGACAACGTGGGACAACGTGGGACAACGTGGGACAACGTGGGACAACGTGGGACAACGTGGGACAACGTGGGACACCGTTGGACATCGTTGGACAACGTGGGACAACGTGGGACAACGTGGGACAACGTGGGACAACGTGGGACAACGTGGGACAACGTGGGACAACGTGGGACACCGTTGGACATCGTTGGACACCGTGGGACAACGTGGGACAACGTGGGACAACGTGGGACAACGTGGGACAACGTGGGACAACGTGGGACAACTTGGGACAACGTGGGACAACGTGGGACAACGTGGGACATAGTGGGACAACGTGGGACAACGTGGGACAACGTGGGACAACGTGGGACAACGTGGGACACCGTTGGACAACGTGGGACACCGTTGGACATCGTTGGACACCGTGGGACAACGCGGGACAACGTGGGACACCGTTGGACATCGTTGGACACCGTGGGACAACGTGGGACAACGTGGGACAACGTGGGACAACGTGGGACAACGTGGGACAACGTGGGACAACTTGGGACAACGTGGGACAACGTGGGACATAGTGGGACAACGTGGGACAACGTGGGACAACGTGGGACAACGTGGGACAACGTGGGACACCGTTGGACAACGTGGGACACCGTTGGACATCGTTGGACACCGTGGGACAACGCGGGACAACGTGGGACAACGTGGGACACCGTTGGACACCGTTGGACATCGTTGGACATCGTTGGACATCGTGGGACACCGTTGGACATCGTTGGACATCTTTGGACACCGTGGGACAACGTGGGACAACGTGGGACAACGTGGGACAACGTGGGACAACGTGGGACAACGTGGGACAACGTGGGACAACGTGGGACAACGTGGGACAACGTGGGACAACGTGGGACACCGTTGGACATCGTTGGACAACGTGGGACAACGTGGGACAACGTGGGACAACGTGGGACAACGTGGGACAACGTGGGACACCGTTGGACACCGTGGGACACCGTTGGACACCGTTGGACATCGTTGGACACCGTGGGACAACGTGGGACAACGTGGGACAACGTGGGACAACGTGGGACAACGTGGGACAACGTGGGACACCGTTGGACAACGTGGGACACCGTTGGACATCGTTGGACACCGTGGGACAACGTGGGACAACGTGGGACAACGTGGGACACCGTTGGACACCGTTGGACATCGTTGGACATCGTTGGACATCGTGGGACACCGTTGGACATCGCTGGACACCGTTGGACATCGTTGGACACCGTGGGACAACGTGGGACAACGTGGGACAACGTGGGACAACGTGGGACAACGTGGGGCAACGTGGGACAACGTGGGACATCGTGGGACAACGTGGGACAACGTGGGACAACGTGGGACAACGTGGGACAACGTGGGACAACGTGGGACAACGTGGGACAACGTGGGACAACGTGGGACACCGTTGGACATCGTTGGACACCGTGGGACAACGTGGGACAACGTGGGACAACGTGGGACAACGTGGGACAACGTGGGACAACGTGGGACAACGTGGGACAACGTGGGACAACTTGGGACAACGTGGGACAACGTGGGACAACGTGGGACATAGTGGGACAACGTGGGACAACGTGGGACAACGTGGGACAACGTGGGACACCGTTGGACAACGTGGGACACCGTTGGACAACGTGGGACACCGTTGGACATCGTTGGACACCGTGGGACAACGCGGGACAACGTGGGACAACGTGGGACACCGTTGGACACCGTTGGACATCGTTGGACATCGTTGGACATCGTGGGACACCGTTGGACATCGTTGGACATCTTTGGACACCGTGGGACAACGTGGGACAACGTGGGACAACGTGGGACAACGTGGGACAACGTGGGACAACGTGGGACAACGTGGGACAACGTGGGACAACGTGGGACAACGTGGGACAACGTGGGACACCGTTGGACATCGTTGGACAACGTGGGACAACGTGGGACAACGTGGGACAACGTGGGACAACGTGGGACAACGTGGGACACCGTTGGACACCGTGGGACACCGTTGGACACCGTTGGACATCGTTGGACACCGTGGGACAACGTGGGACAACGTGGGACAACGTGGGACAACGTGGGGCAACGTGGGACAACGTGGGACATCGTGGGACAACGTGGGACAACGTGGGACAACGTGGGACAACGTGGGAAAACGTGGGACACCGTTGGACATCGTTGGACACCGTGGGACAACGTGGGGCAACGTGGGACAACGTGGGATATCGTGGGACAACGTGGGACAACGTGGGACAACGTGGGACAACGTGGGACAACGTGGGACAACGTGGGACAACGTGGGACAACGTGGGACAACGTGGGACACCGTTGGACATCGTTGGACACCGTGGGACAACGTGGGACAACGTGGGACAACGTGGGACAACGTGGGACAACGTGGGACAACGTGGGACAACTTGGGACAACGTGGGACAACGTGGGACAACGTGGGACATAGTGGGACAACGTGGGACAACGTGGGACAACGTGGGACAACGTGGGACACCGTTGGACAACGTGGGACACCGTTGGACAACGTGGGACACCGTTGGACATCGTTGGACACCGTGGGACAACGCGGGACAACGTGGGACAACGTGGGACACCGTTGGACACCGTTGGACATCGTTGGACATCGTTGGACATCGTGGGACACCGTTGGACATCGTTGGACATCTTTGGACACCGTGGGACAACGTGGGACAACGTGGGACAACGTGGGACAACGTGGGACAACGTGGGACAACGTGGGACAACGTGGGACAACGTGGGACAACGTGGGACAACGTGGGACAACGTGGGACACCGTTGGACATCGTTGGACAACGTGGGACAACGTGGGACAACGTGGGACAACGTGGGACAACGTGGGACAACGTGGGACACCGTTGGACACCGTGGGACACCGTTGGACACCGTTGGACATCGTTGGACACCGTGGGACAACGTGGGACAACGTGGGACAACGTGGGACAACGTGGGACAACGTGGGACAACGTGGGACACCGTTGGACAACGTGGGACACCGTTGGACATCGTTGGACACCGTGGGACAACGTGGGACAACGTGGGACAACGTGGGACACCGTTGGACACCGTTGGACATCGTTGGACATCGTTGGACATCGTGGGACACCGTTGGACATCGCTGGACACCGTTGGACATCGTTGGACACCGTGGGACAACGTGGGACAACGTGGGACAACGTGGGACAACGTGGGACAACGTGGGACAACGTGGGGCAACGTGGGACAACGTGGGACATCGTGGGACAACGTGGGACAACGAGGGACAACGTGGGACAACGTGGGACAACGTGGGACACCGTTGGACATCGTTGGACACCGTGGGACAACGTGGGACAACGTGGGACAACGTGGGACACCGTTGGACACCGTTGGACATCGTTGGACACCGTTGGACACCGTGGGACAACGTGGGACAACGTGGGACAACGTGGGACAACGTGGGACAACGTGGGACAACGTGGGACAACGTGGGACAACGTGGGACAACGTGGGACAACGTGGGACACCGTTGGACATCGTTGGACACCGTGGGACAACGTGGGACAACGTGGGACAACGTGGGACATCGTTGGACACCGTTGGACACCGTTGGACATCGTTGGACACCGTGGGACAACGTGGGACAACGTGGGACAACGTGGGACAACGTGGGACAACGTCGGACAACGTGGGACAACGTGGGACAACGTGGGACAACGTGGGACAACGTGGGACAACGTGGGACACCGTTGGACATCGTTGGACAACGTGGGACAACGTGGGACAACGTGGGACAACGTGGGACAACGTGGGACAACGTGGGACAACGTTGGACACCGTGGGACACCGTTGGACACCGTTGGACAACGTGGGACAACGTGGGACAACGTGGGACAACGTGGGACAACGTGGGAAACCATGGAACAACGTGGGACAACGTGGGACACCGTTGGACATCGTTGGACATCGTTGGACACCGTGGGACAACGTGGGACAACGTGGGAAAACGTGGGACAACGTGGGACACCGTTGGACATCGCTGGACACCGTTGGACATCGTTGGACACCGTGGGACAACGTGGGACAACGTGGGACAACGTGGGACAACGTGGGACAACGTGGGACAACGTGGGACAACGTGGGACAACGTGGGACAACGTGGGACATCGTGGGACAACGTGGGACAACGTGGGACAACGTGGGACAACGTGGGACATCGTTGGACATCGTTGGACACCGTGGGACAACGTGGGACAACGTGGGACAACGTGGGACACCGTTGGACACCGTTGGACACCGTTGGACACCGTTGGACATCGTTGGACACCGTGGGACAACGTGGGACAACGTGGGACAACGTGGGAAACCATGGAACAACGTGGGACAACGTGAGACACCGTTGGACATCGTTGGACAACGTGGGACAACGTGGGACAACGTGGGACAACGTGGGACAACGTGGGACAACGTGGGACAACGTGGGACACCGTTGGACACCGTGGGACACCGTTGGACACCGTTGGACATCGTTGGACACCGTGGGACAACGTGGGACAACGTGGGACAACGTGGGACAACGTGGGACAACGTGGGACAACGTGGGACAACGTGGGACAACGTGGGACAACGTGGGACAACGTGGGACAACGTCGAACAACGTGGGACAACGTGGGACAACGTGGGACAACGTGGGACAACGTGGGACAACGTGGGACACCGTTGGACATCGTTGGACAACGTGGGACAACGTGGGACAACGTGGGACAACGTGGGACAACGTGGGACAACGTGGGACAACGTTGGACACCGTGGGACACCGTGGGACACCGTTGGACAACGTGGGACAACGTGGGACAACGTGGGACAACGTGGGACAACGTGGGAAACCATGGAACAACGTGGGACAACGTGGGACACCGTTGGACATCGTTGGACATCGTTGGACACCGTGGGACAACGTGGGACAACGTGGGAAAACGTGGGACAACGTGGGACACCGTTGGACATCGCTGGACACCGTTGGACATCGTTGGACACCGTGGGACAACGTGGGACAACGTGGGACAACGTGGGACAACGTGGGACAACGTGGGACAACGTGGGACAACGTGGGACAACGTGGGACAACGTGGGACATCGTGGGACAACGTGGGACAACGTGGGACAACGTGGGACAACGTGGGACATCGTTGGACACCGTTGGACACCGTGGGACAACGTGGGACAACGTGGGACAACGTGGGACAACGTGGGACAACGTGGGACAACGTGGGACAACGTGGGACAACGTGGGACAACGTGGGACAACGTGGGACAACGTGGGACAACGTGGGACAACGTGGGACAACGTGGGACAACGTGGGACATCGTGGGACAACGTGGGACAACGTGGGACAACGTGGGACAACGTGGGACAACGTGGGACACCGTTGGACATCGTGGGACACCGTGGGACAACGTGGGACAACGTGGGACAACGTGGGACACCGTTGGACACCGTTGGACACCGTTGGACACCGTTGGACAACGTGGGACAACGTGGGACAACGTGGGACAACGTGGGACAACGTGGGAAACCATGGAACAACGTGGGACAACGTGGGACACCGTTGGACATCGTTGGACATCGTTGGACACCGTGGGACAACGTGGGACAACGTGGGAAAACGTGGGACAACGTGGGACACCGTTGGACATCGCTGGACACCGTTGGACATCGTTGGACACCGTGGGACAACGTGGG
Source organism: Bombus terrestris (assembly GCF_910591885.1). Classification (NCBI taxonomy): domain Eukaryota; kingdom Metazoa; phylum Arthropoda; class Insecta; order Hymenoptera; family Apidae; genus Bombus; species Bombus terrestris. Next base: position 19,404 of record NW_025963641.1, on the reverse strand, counting down.
ACAACGTGGGACAACGTGGGACAACGTGGGACAACGTGGGACAACGTGGGACAACGTGGGACAACGTGGGACAACGTGGGACATCGTGGGACAACGTGGGACAACGTGGGACAACGTGGGACAACGTGGGACATCGTTGGACACCGTTGGACACCGTGGGACAACGTGGGACAACGTGGGACAACGTGGGACAACGTGGGACAACGTGGGACAACGTGGGACAACGTGGGACAACGTGGGACAACGTGGGACAACGTGGGACAACGTGGGACAACGTGGGACAACGTGGGACAACGTGGGACATCGTGGGACAACGTGGGACAACGTGGGACAACGTGGGACAACGTGGGACAACGTGGGACACCGTTGGACATCGTTGGACACCGTGGGACAACGTGGGACAACGTGGGACAACGTGGGACACCGTTGGACACCGTTGGACAACGTGGGACAACGTGGGACACCGTTGGACACTGTGGGACACCGTTGGACACCGTTGGACATCGTTGGACACCGTGGGACAACGTGGGACAACGTGGGACAACGTGGGACAACGTGGGACAACGTGGGACAACGTGGGACAACGTGGGACAACGTGGGACAACGTGGGACAACGTGGGACAACGTCGAACAACGTGGGACAACGTGGGACAACGTGGGACAACGTGGGACAACGTGGGACAACGTGGGACACCGTTGGACATCGTTGGACAACGTGGGACAACGTGGGACAACGTGGGACAACGTGGGACAACGTGGGACAACGTGGGACAACGTTGGACACCGTGGGACACCGTTGGACACCGTGGGACAACGTGGGACAACGTGGGACAACGTGGGACAACGTGGGACAACGTGGGAAACCATGGAACAACGTGGGACAACGTGGGACACCGTTGGACATCGTTGGACATCGTTGGACACCGTGGGACAACGTGGGACAACGTGGGAAAACGTGGGACAACGTGGGACACCGTTGGACATCGCTGGACACCGTTGGACATCGTTGGACACCGTGGGACAACGTGGGACAACGTGGGACAACGTGGGACAACGTGGGACAACGTGGGACAACGTGGGACAACGTGGGACAACGTGGGACAACGTGGGACATCGTGGGACAACGTGGGACAACGTGGGACAACGTGGGACAACGTGGGACATCGTTGGACACCGTTGGACACCGTGGGACAACGTGGGACAACGTGGGACAACGTGGGACAACGTGGGACAACGTGGGACAACGTGGGACAACGTGGGACAACGTGGGACAACGTGGGACAACGTGGGACAACGTGGGACAACGTGGGACAACGTGGGACAACGTGGGACAACGTGGGACATCGTGGGACAACGTGGGACAACGTGGGACAACGTGGGACAACGTGGGACAACGTGGGACACCGTTGGACATCGTTGGACACCGTGGGACAACGTGGGACAACGTGGGACAACGTGGGACACCGTTGGACACCGTTGGACACCGTTGGACACCGTTGGACAACGTGGGACAACGTGGGACAACGTGGGACAACGTGGGACAACGTGGGAAACCATGGAACAACGTGGGACAACGTGGGACACCGTTGGACATCGTTGGACATCGTTGGACACCGTGGGACAACGTGGGACAACGTGGGAAAACGTGGGACAACGTGGGACACCGTTGGACATCGCTGGACACCGTTGGACATCGTTGGACACCGTGGGACAACGTGGGACAACGTGGGACAACGTGGGACAACGTGGGACAACGTGGGACAACGTGGGACAACGTGGGACAACGTGGGACAACGTGGGACATCGTGGGACAACGTGGGACAACGTGGGACAACGTGGGACAACGTGGGACATCGTTGGACACCGTTGGACACCGTGGGACAACGTGGGACAACGTGGGACAACGTGGGACAACGTGGGACAACGTGGGACAACGTGGGACAACGTGGGACAACGTGGGACAACGTGGGACAACGTGGGACAACGTGGGACAACGTGGGACAACGTGGGACAACGTGGGACATCGTGGGACAACGTGGGACAACGTGGGACAACGTGGGACAACGTGGGACAACGTGGGACACCGTTGGACATCGTTGGACACCGTGGGACAACGTGGGACAACGTGGGACAACGTGGGACACCGTTGGACACCGTTGGACACCGTTGGACACCGTTGGACATCGTTGGACACCGTGGGACAACGTGGGACAACGTGGGACAACGTGGGAAACCATGGAACAACGTGGGACAACGTGGGACACCGTTGGACATCGTTGGACAACGTGGGACAACGTGGGACAACGTGGGACAACGTGGGACAACGTGGGACAACGTGGGACAACGTGGGACACCGTTGGACACCGTGGGACACCGTTGGACACCGTTGGACATCGTTGGACACCGTGGGACAACGTGGGACAACGTGGGACAACGTGGGACAACGTGGGACAACGTGGGACAACGTGGGACAACGTGGGACAACGTGGGACACCGTTGGACAACGTGGGACACCGTTGGACATCGTTGGACACCGTGGGACAACGTGGGACAACGTGGGACAACGTGGGACACCGTTGGACACCGTTGGACATCGTTGGACATCGTTGGACATCGTGGGACACCGTTGGACATCGCTGGACACCGTGGGACAACGTGGGACAACGTGGGACAACGTGGGACAACGTGGGACAACGTCGGACAACGTGGGACAACGTGGGACAACATGGGACAACGTGGGACAACGTGGGACAACGTGGGACAACGTGGGACAACGTGGGACAACGTGGGACAACGTGGGACAACGTGGGACACCGTTGGACACCGTTGGACACCGTTGGACACCGTTGGACATCGTTGGACACCGTGGGACAACGTGGGACAACGTGGGACAACGTGGGAAACCATGGAACAACGTGGGACAACGTGGGACTCCGTTGGACATCGTTGGACAACGTGGGACAACGTGGGACAACGTGGGACAACGTGGGACAACGTGGGACAACGTGGGACAACGTGGGACACCGTTGGACACCGTGGGACACCGTTGGACACCGTTGGACATCGTTGGACACCGTGGGACAACGTGGGACAACGTGGGACAACGTGGGACAACGTGGGACAACGTGGGACAACGTGGGACAACGTGGGACAACGTGGGACAACGTGGGACAACGTGGGACAACGTGGGACATCGTGGGACAACGTGGGACAACGTGGGACAACGTGGGACAACGTGGGACACCGTTGGACAACGTGGGACACCGTTGGACATCGTTGGACACCGTGGGACACCGTGGGACAACGTGGGACCACGTGGGACAACGTGGGACAACGTGGGACAACGTGGGACAACGTGGGACAACGTGGGACAACGTGGGACAACGTGGGACAACGTGGGACAACGTGGGACAACGTGGGACAACGTGGGACAACGTGGGACACCGTTGGACATCGTTGGACAACATGGGACAACGTGGGACAACGAGGGACAACGTGGGACAACGTGGGACAACGTGGGACAACGTGGGACAACGTGGGACAACGTGGGACATCGTGCGACAACGTGGGACAACGTGGGACAACGTGGGACAACGTGGGACACCGTTGGACAACGTGGGACACCGTGGGACATCGTTGGACACCGTGGGACAACGTGGGAAAACGTGGGACCACGTGGGACAACGTGGGACAACGTGGGACAACGTGGGACAACGTGGGACAACGTGGGACAACGTTGGACATCGTTGGACATCGTTGGACACCGTGGGACAACGTGGGACAACGTGGGACAACGTGGGACAACGTGGGACAACGTGGGACAACGTGGGACAACGTGGGACAACGTGGGACAACGTGGGACAACGTGGGACAACGTGGGACAACGTGGGACACCGTTGGACATCGTTGGACAACATGGGACAACGTGGGACAACGTGGGACAACGTGGGACAACGTGGGACAACGTGGGACACCGTTGGACACCGTGGGACACCGTTGGACACCGTTGGACATCGTTGGACACCGTGGGACAACGTGGGACAACGTGGGACAACGTGGGACAACGTGGGACAACGTGGGACAACGTGGGACAACGTGGGACAACGTGGGACAACGTGGGACAACTTGGGACAACGTGGGACAACGTGGGACAACGTGGGACATCGTGGGACAACGTGGGACAACGTGGGACAACGTGGGACAACGTGGGACACCGTTGGACAACGTGGGACACCGTTGGACAACGTGGGACACCGTTGGACATCGTTGGACACCGTGGGACAACGCGGGACAACGTGGGACTACGTGGGACACCGTTGGACAACGTGGGACACCGTTGGACATCGTTGGACACCGTGGGACAACGCGGGACAACGTGGGACTACGTGGGACACCGTTGGACACCGTTGGACATCGTTGGACATCGTTGGACATCGTGGGACACCGTTGGACATCGTTGGACATCGTTGGACACCGTGGGACAACGTGGGACAACGTGGGACAACGTGGGACAACGTGGGACAACGTGGGACAACGTGGGATAACGTGGGACAACGTGGGACAACGTGGGACAACGTGGGACAACGTGGGACAACGTGGGACACCGTTGGACATCGTTGGACAACGTGGGACAACGTGGGACAACGTGGGACAACGTGGGACAACGTGGGACAACGTGGGACACCGTTGGACACCGTGGGACACCGTTGGACACCGTTGGACATCGTTGGACACCGTGGGACAACGTGGGACAACGTGGGACAACGTGGGACAACGTGGGACAACGTGGGACAACGTGGGACAACGTGGGACAACGTGGGACATCGTGGGACAACGTGGGACAACGTGGGACAACGTGGGACAACGTGGGACAACGTGGGACACCGTTGGACAACGTGGGACACCGTTGGACATCGTTGGACACCGTGGGACAACGTGGGACAACGTGGGACAACGTGGGACACCGTTGGACACCGTTGGACATCGTTGGACATCGTTGGACATCGTGGGACACCGTTGGACATCGCTGGACACCGTTGGACATCGTTGGACACCGTGGGACAACGTGGGACAACGTAGGACAACGTGGGACAACGTGGGACAACGTGGGACACCGTTGGACACCGTTGGACATCGTTGGACAACATGGGACAACGTGGGACAACGTGGGACAACGTGGGACAACGTGGGACAACGTGGGACACCGTTGGACACCGTGGGACACCGTTGGACACCGTTGGACATCGTTGGACACCGTGGGACAACGTGGGACAACGTGGGACAACGTGGGACAACGTGGGACAACGTGGGACAACGTGGGACAACTTGGGACAACGTGGGACAACGTGGGACACCGTTGGACACCGTGGGACACCGTTGGAGACCGTTGGACATCGTTGGACACCGTGGGACAACGTGGGACAACGTGGGACAACGTGGGACAACGTGGGACAACGTGGGACAACGTGGGACAACGTGGGACAACGTGGGACATCGTGGGACAACGTGGGACAACGTGGGACAACGTGGGACAACGTGGGACAACGTGGGACACCGTTGGACAACGTGGGACACCGTTGGACATCGTTGGACACCGTGGGACAACGTGGGACAACGTGGGACAACGTGGGACACCGTTGGACACCGTTGGACATCGTTGGACATCGTTGGACATCGTGGGACACCGTTGGACATCGCTGGACACCGTTGGACATCGTTGGACACCGTGGGACAACGTGGGACAACGTAGGACAACGTGGGACAACGTGGGACAACGTGGGACACCGTTGGACACCGTTGGACATCGTTGGACAACATGGGACAACGTGGGACAACGTGGGACAACGTGGGACAACGTGGGACAACGTGGGACACCGTTGGACACCGTAGGACACCGTTGGACACCGTTGGACATCGTTGGACACCGTGGGACAACGTGGGACAACGTGGGACAACGTGGGACAACGTGGGACAACGTGGGACAACGTGGGACAACGTGGGACAACTTGGGACAACGTGGGACAACGTGGGACAACGTGGGACATCGTGGGACAACGTGGGACAACGTGGGACAACGTGGGACACCGTTGGACATCGTTGGACAACATGGGACAACGTGGGACAACGTGGGACAACGTGGGACAACGTGGGACAACGTGGGACACCGTTGGACACCGTGGGACACCGTTGGACACCGTTGGACATCGTTGGACACCGTGGGACAACGTGGGACAACGTGGGACAACGTGGGACAACGTGGGACAACGTGGGACAACGTGGGACAACGTGGGACAACGTGGGACAACGTGGGACAACGTGGGACAACGTGGGACACCGTTGGACAACGTGGGACACCGTTGGACATCGTTGGACACCGTGGGACAACGTGGGACAACGTGGGACAACGTGGGACACCGTTGGACACCGTTGGACATCGTTGGACATCGTTGGACATCGTGGGACACCGTTGGACATCGCTGGACACCGTGGGACAACGTGGGACAACGTGGGACAACGTGGGACAACGTGGGACAACGTCGGACAACGTGGGACAACGTGGGACAATGTGGGACAACGTGGGACAACGTGGGACAACGTGGGACAACGTGGGACAACGTGGGACAACGTGGGACAACGTGGGACATCGTGGGACAACGTGGGACAACGTGGAACAACGTGGGACAACGTGGGACATCGTTGGACACCGTTGGACACCGTGGGACAACGTGGGACAACGTGGGACAACGTGGGACAACGTGGGACACCGTTGGACAACGTGGGACACCGTTGGACATCGTTGGACACCGTGGGACAACGTGGGACAACGTGGGACAACGTGGGACAACGTGGGACACCGTTGGACACCGTTGGACATCGTTGGACACCGTTGGACACCGTGGGACAACGTGGGACAACGTGGGACAACGTGGGACAACGTGGGACAACGTGGGACAACGTGGGACAACGTGGGACAACGTGGGACAACGTGGGACAACGTGGGACAACGTGGGACAACGTGGGACAACGTGGGACAACGTGGGACAACGTGGGACATCGTGGGACAACGTGGGACAACGTGGGACAACGTGGGACAACGTGGGACAACGTGGGACACCGTTGGACATCGTTGGACACCGTGGGACAACGTGGGACAACGTGGGACAACGTGGGACACCGTTGGACACCGTTGGACACCGTTGGACACCGTTGGACATCGTTGGACACCGTGGGACAACGTGGGACAACGTGGGACAACGTGGGAAACCATGGAACAACGTGGGACAACGTGGGACACCGTTGGACATCGTTGGACAACGTGGGACAACGTGGGACAACGTGGGACAACGTGGGACAACGTGGGACAACGTGGGACAACGTGGGACACCGTTGGACACCGTGGGACACCGTTGGACACCGTTGGACATCGTTGGACACCGTGGTACAACGTGGGACAACGTGGGACAACGTGGGACAACGTGGGACAACGTGGGACAACGTGGGACAACGTGGGACAACGTGGGACATCGTGGGACAACGTGGGACAACGTGGGACAACGTGGGACAACGTGGGACAACGTGGGACACCGTTGGACAACGTGGGACACCGTTGGACATCGTTGGACACCGTGGGACAACGTGGGACAACGTGGGACAACGTGGGACACCGTTGGACACCGTTGGACATCGTTGGACATCGTTGGACATCGTGGGACACCGTTGGACATCGCTGGACACCGTTGGACATCGTTGGACACCGTGGGACAACGTGGGACAACGTAGGACAACGTGGGACAACGTGGGACAACGTGGGACACCGTTGGACACCGTTGGACATCGTTGGACAACATGGGACAACGTGGGACAACGTGGGACAACGTGGGACAACGTGGGACAACGTGGGACACCGTTGGACACCGTGGGACACCGTTGGACACCGTTGGACATCGTTGGACACCGTGGGACAACGTGGGACAACGTGGGACAACGTGGGACAACGTGGGACAACGTGGGACAACGTGGGACAACGTGGGACAACTTGGGACAACGTGGGACAACGTGGGACACCGTTGGACACCGTGGGACACCGTTGGAGACCGTTGGACATCGTTGGACACCGTGGGACAACGTGGGACAACGTGGGACAACGTGGGACAACGTGGGACAACGTGGGACAACGTGGGACAACGTGGGACAACGTGGGACACCGTTGGACACCGTTGGACATCGTTGGACACCGTGGGACAACGTGGGACAACGTGGGACAACGTGGGACAACGTGGGACAACGTGGGACAACGTGGGACAACGTGGGACAACTTGGGACAACGTGGGACAACGTGGGACAACGTGGGACATCGTGGGACAACGTGGGACAACGTGGGACAACGTGGGACACCGTTGGACATCGTTGGACAACATGGGACAACGTGGGACAACGTGGGACAACGTGGGACACCGTTGGACACCGTTGGACATCGTTGGACATCGTTGGACATCGTGGGACACCGTTGGACATCGCTGGACACCGTGGGACAACGTGGGACAACGTGGGACAACGTGGGACAACGTGGGACAACGTCGGACAACGTGGGACAACGTGGGACAATGTGGGACAACGTGGGACAACGTGGGACAACGTGGGACAACGTGGGACAACGTGGGACAACGTGGGACAACGTGGGACATCGTGGGACAACGTGGGACAACGTGGGACAACGTGGGACATCGTGGGACAACGTGGGACAACGTGGGACAACGTGGGACACCGTTGGACATCGTTGGACAACATGGAACAACGTGGGACAACGTGGGACAACGTGGGACAACGTGGGACAACGTGGGACAACGTGGGACAACGTGGGACAACGTGGGACAACGTGGGACAACGTGGGACAACGTGGGACACCGTTGGACAACGTGGGACACCGTTGGACATCGTTGGACACCGTGGGACAACGTGGGACAACGTGGGACAACGTGGGACACCGTTGGACACCGTTGGACATCGTTGGACATCGTTGGACATCGTGGGACACCGTTGGACATCGCTGGACACCGTGGGACAACGTGGGACAACGTGGGACAACGTGGGACAACGTGGGACAACGTCGGACAACGTGGGACAACGTGGGACAATGTGGGACAACGTGGGACAACGTGGGACAACGTGGGACAACGTGGGACAACGTGGGACAACGTGGGACAACGTGGGACATCGTGGGACAACGTGGGACAACGTGGAACAACGTGGGACAACGTGGGACATCGTTGGACACCGTTGGACACCGTGGGACAACGTGGGACAACGTGGGACAACGTGGGACAACGTGGGACACCGTTGGACAACGTGGGACACCGTTGGACATCGTTGGACACCGTGGGACAACGTGGGACAACGTGGGACAACGTGGGACAACGTGGGACACCGTTGGACACCGTTGGACATCGTTGGACACCGTTGGACACCGTGGGACAACGTGGGACAACGTGGGACAACGTGGGACAACGTGGGACAACGTGGGACAACGTGGGACAACGTGGGACAACGTGGGACAACGTGGGACAACGTGGGACAACGTGGGACAACGTGGGACAACGTGGGACAACGTGGGACAACGTGGGACATCGTGGGACAACGTGGGACAACGTGGGACAACGTGGGACAACGTGGGACAACGTGGGACACCGTTGGACATCGTTGGACACCGTGGGACAACGTGGGACAACGTGGGACAACGTGGGACACCGTTGGACACCGTTGGACACCGTTGGACACCGTTGGACATCGTTGGACACCGTGGGACAACGTGGGACAACGTGGGACAACGTGGGAAACCATGGAACAACGTGGGACAACGTGGGACACCGTTGGACATCGTTGGACAACGTGGGACAACGTGGGACAACGTGGGACAACGTGGGACAACGTGGGACAACGTGGGACAACGTGGGACAACGTGGGACAACGTGGGACACCGTTGGACACCGTGGGACACCGTTGGACACCGTTGGACATCGTTGGACACCGTGGGACAACGTGGGACAACGTGGGACAACGTGGGACAACGTGGGACAACGTGGGACAACGTGGGACAACGTGGGACAACGTGGGACATCGTGGGACAACGTGGGACAACGTGGGACAACGTGGGACAACGTGGGACAACGTGGGACACCGTTGGACAACGTGGGACACCGTTGGACATCGTTGGACACCGTGGGACAACGTGGGACAACGTGGGACAACGTGGGACACCGTTGGACACCGTTGGACATCGTTGGACATCGTTGGACATCGTGGGACACCGTTGGACATCGCTGGACACCGTTGGACATCGTTGGACACCGTGGGACAACGTGGGACAACGTAGGACAACGTGGGACAACGTGGGACAACGTGGGACACCGTTGGACACCGTTGGACATCGTTGGACAACATGGGACAACGTGGGACAACGTGGGACAACGTGGGACAACGTGGGACAACGTGGGACACCGTTGGACACCGTGGGACACCGTTGGACACCGTTGGACATCGTTGGACACCGTGGGACAACGTGGGACAACGTGGGACAACGTGGGACAACGTGGGACAACGTGGGACAACGTGGGACAACGTGGGACAACGTGGGACAACGTGGGACAACGTGGGACAACGTGGGACACCGTTGGACACCGTGGGACACCGTTGGAGACCGTTGGACATCGTTGGACACCGTGGGACAACGTGGGACAACGTGGGACAACGTGGGACAACGTGGGACAACGTGGGACAACGTGGGACAACGTGGGACAACGTGGGACATCGTGGGACAACGTGGGACAACGTGGGACAACGTGGGACAACGTGGGACAACGTGGGACACCGTTGGACAACGTGGGACACCGTTGGACATCGTTGGACACCGTGGGACAACGTGGGACAACGTGGGACAACGTGGGACACCGTTGGACACCGTTGGACATCGTTGGACATCGTTGGACATCGTGGGACACCGTTGGACATCGCTGGACACCGTTGGACATCGTTGGACACCGTGGGACAACGTGGGACAACGTAGGACAACGTGGGACAACGTGGGACAACGTGGGACACCGTTGGACACCGTTGGACATCGTTGGACAACATGGGACAACGTGGGACAACGTGGGACAACGTGGGACAACGTGGGACAACGTGGGACACCGTTGGACACCGTAGGACACCGTTGGACACCGTTGGACATCGTTGGACACCGTGGGACAACGTGGGACAACGTGGGACAACGTGGGACAACGTGGGACAACGTGGGACAACGTGGGACAACGTGGGACAACTTGGGACAACGTGGGACAACGTGGGACAACGTGGGACATCGTGGGACAACGTGGGACAACGTGGGACAACGTGGGACACCGTTGGACATCGTTGGACAACATGGGACAACGTGGGACAACGTGGGACAACGTGGGACAACGTGGGACAACGTGGGACACCGTTGGACACCGTGGGACACCGTTGGACACCGTTGGACATCGTTGGACACCGTGGGACAACGTGGGACAACGTGGGACAACGTGGGACAACGTGGGACAACGTGGGACAACGTGGGACAACGTGGGACAACGTGGGACAACGTGGGACAACGTGGGACACCGTTGGACAACGTGGGACACCGTTGGACATCGTTGGACACCGTGGGACAACGTGGGACAACGTGGGACAACGTGGGACACCGTTGGACACCGTTGGACATAGTTGGACATCGTTGGACATCGTGGGACACCGTTGGACATCGCTGGACACCGTGGGACAACGTGGGACAACGTGGGACAACGTGGGACAACGTGGGACAACGTCGGACAACGTGGGACAACGTGGGACAATGTGGGACAACGTGGGACAACGTGGGACAACGTGGGACAACGTGGGACAACGTGGGACAACGTGGGACAACGTGGGACATCGTGGGACAACGTGGGACAACGTGGAACAACGTGGGACAACGTGGGACATCGTTGGACACCGTTGGACACCGTGGGACAACGTGGGACAACGTGGGACAACGTGGGACAACGTGGGACACCGTTGGACAACGTGGGACACCGTTGGACATCGTTGGACACCGTGGGACAACGTGGGACAACGTGGGACAACGTGGGACAACGTGGGACACCGTTGGACACCGTTGGACATCGTTGGACACCGTTGGACACCGTGGGACAACGTGGGACAACGTGGGACAACGTGGGACAACGTGGGACAACGTGGGACAACGTGGGACAACGTGGGACAACGTGGGACAACGGGGGACAACGTGGGACAACGTGGGACAACGTGGGACAACGTGGGACAACGTGGGACAACGTGGGACATCGTGGGACAACGTGGGACAACGTGGGACAACGTGGGACAACGTGGGACAACGTTGGACACCGTTGGACATCGTTGGACACCGTGGGACAACGTGGGACAACGTGGGACAACGTGGGACAACGTGGGACAACGTGGGACAACGTGGGACAACGTGGGACAACGTGGGACAACGTGGGACAACGTGGGACAACGTGGGACAACGTGGGACAACGTGGGACAACGTGGGACACCGTTGGACATCGTTGGACAACATGGGACAACGTGGGACAACGTGGGACAACGTGGGACAACGTGGGACAACGTGGGACACCGTTGGACACCGTGGGACACCGTTGGACACCGTTGGACATCGTTGGACACCGTGGGACAACGTGGGACAACGTGGGACAACGTGGGACAACGCGGGACAACGTGGGACAACGTGGGACAACGTGGGACAACGTGGGACAACTTGGGACAACGTGGGACAACGTGGGACAACGTGGGACATCGTGGGACAACGTGGGACAACGTGGGACAACGTGGGACATCGTGGGACACCGTTGGACAACGTGGGACACCGTTGGACATCGTTGGACACCGTGGGACAACGCGGGACAACGTGGGACAACGTGGGACACCGTTGGACACCGTTGGACATCGTTGGACATCGTTGGACATCGTGGGACACCGTTGGACATCGTTGGACATCGTTGGACACCGTGGGACAACGTGGGACAACGTGGGACAACGTGGGACAACGTGGGACAACGTGGGACAACGTGGGACAACGTGGGACAACGTGGGACAACGTGGGACAACGTGGGACAACGTGGGACAACGTGGGACAACGTGGGACAACGTGGGACACCGTTGGACATCGTTGGACAACGTGGGACAACGTGGGACAACGTGGGACAACGTGGGACAACGTGGGACAACGTGGGACAACGTGGGACAACGTGGGACACCGTTGGACACCGTGGGACACCGTTGGACACCGTTGGACATCGTTGGACACCGTGGGACAACGTGGGACAACGTGGGACAACGTGGGACAACGTGGGACAACGTGGGACAACGTGGGACCACGTGGGACAACGTGGGACATCGTGGGACAACGTGGGACAACGTGGGACAACGTGGGACAACGTGGGACACCGTTGGACAACGTGGGACACCGTTGGACATCGTTGGACACCGTGGGACAACGTGGGACAACGTGGGACAACGTGGGACACCGTTGGACACCGTTGGACATCGTTGGACATCGTTGGACATCGTGGGACACCGTTGGACATCGCTGGACACCGTTGTACATCGTTGGACACCGTGGGACAACGTGGGACAACGTGGGACAACGTGGGACAACGTGGGACAACGTGGGACAACGTGGGACAACGTGGGACAACGTGGGGCAACGTGGGACAACGTGGGACATCGTGGGACAACGTGGGACAACGAGGGACAACGTGGGACAACGTGGGACAACGTGGGACACCGTTGGACATCGTTGGACATCGTTGGACATCGTGGGACACCGTTGGACATCGTTGGACATCGTTGGACACCGTGGGACAACGTGGGACAACGTGGGACAACGTGGGACAACGTGGGACAACGTGGGACAACGTGGGCTAACGTGGGACAACGTGGGACAACGTGGGACAACGTGGGACAACGTGGGACAACGTGGGACACCGTTGGACATCGTTGGACAACGTGGGACAACGTGGGACAACGTGGGACAACGTGGGACAACGTGGGACAACGTGGGACACCGTTGGACACCGTGGGACACCGTTGGACACCGTTGGACATCGTTGGACACCGTGGGACAACGTGGGACAACGTGGGACAACGTGGGACAACGTGGGACAACGTGGGACAACGTGGGACAACGTGGGACAACGTGGGACATCGTGGGACAACGTGGGACAACGTGGGACAACGTGGGACACCGTTGGACAACGTGGGACACCGTGGGACATCGTTGGACACCGTGGGACAACGTGGGACAACGTGGGACAACGTGGGACACCGTTGGACACCGTTGGACATCGTTGGACATCGTTGGACATCGTGGGACACCGTTGGACATCGCTGGACACCGTTGTACATCGTTGGACACCGTGGGACAACGTGGGACAACGTGGGACAACGTGGGACAACGTGGGACAACGTGGGACAACGTGGGACAACGTGGGACAACGTGGGGCAACGTGGGACAACGTGGGACATCGTGGGACAACGTGGGACAACGAGGGACAACGTGGGACAACGTGGGACAACGTGGGACACCGTTGGACATCGTTGGACATCGTTGGACATCGTGGGACACCGTTGGACATCGTTGGACATCGTTGGACACCGTGGGACAACGTTGGACAACGTGGGACATCGTGGGACAACGTGGGACAACGTGGGACAACGTGGGATAACGTGGGACAACGTGGGACAACGTGGGACAACGTGGGACAACGTGGGACAACGTGGGACACCGTTGGACATCGTTGGACAACGTGGGACAACGTGGGACAACGTGGGACAACGTGGGACAACGTGGGACAACGTGGGACACCGTTGGACACCGTGGGACACCGTTGGACACCGTTGGACATCGTTGGACACCGTGGGACAACGTGGGACAACGTGGGACAACGTGGGACAACGTGGGACAACGTGGGACAACGTGGGACAACGTGGGACAACGTGGGACATCGTGGGACAACGTGGGACAACGTGGGACAACGTGGGACAACGTGGGACAACGTGGGACACCGTTGGACAACGTGGGACACCGTTGGACATCGTTGGACACCGTGGGACAACGTGGGACAACGTGGGACAACGTGGGACACCGTTGGACACCGTTGGACATCGTTGGACATCGTTGGACATCGTGGGACACCGTTGGACATCGCTGGACACCGTTGGACATCGTTGGACACCGTGGGACAACGTGGGACAACGTAGGACAACGTGGGACAACGTGGGACAACGTGGGACACCGTTGGACACCGTTGGACATCGTTGGACAACATGGGACAACGTGGGACAACGTGGGACAACGTGGGACAACGTGGGACAACGTGGGACACCGTTGGACACCGTGGGACACCGTTGGACACCGTTGGACATCGTTGGACACCGTGGGACAACGTGGGACAACGTGGGACAACGTGGGACAACGTGGGACAACGTGGGACAACGTGGGACAACGTGGGACAACTTGGGACAACGTGGGACAACGTGGGACACCGTTGGACACCGTTGGAGACCGTTGGACATCGTTGGACACCGTGGGACAACGTGGGACAACGTGGGACAACGTGGGACAACGTGGGACAACGTGGGACAACGTGGGACAACGTGGGACAACGTGGGACAACGTGGGACAACGTGGGACAACGTGGGACAACGTGGGACAACGTGGGACAACGTGGGACACCGTTGGACAACGTGGGACACCGTTGGACATCGTCGGACACCGTGGGACAACGTGGGACAACGTGGGACAACGTGGGACACCGTTGGACACCGTTGGACATCGTTGGACATCGTTGGACATCGTGGGACACCGTTGGACATCGCTGGACACCGTTGGACATCGTTGGACACCGTGGGACAACGTGGGACAACGTAGGACAACGTGGGACAACGTGGGACAACGTGGGACACCGTTGGACACCGTTGGACATCGTTGGACAACATGGGACAACGTGGGACAACGTGGGACAACGTGGGACAACGTGGGACAACGTGGGACACCGTTGGACACCGTAGGACACCGTTGGACACCGTTGGACATCGTTGGACACCGTGGGACAACGTGGGACAACGTGGGACAACGTGGGACAACGTGGGACAACGTGGGACAACGTGGGACAACGTGGGACAACGTGGGACAACGTGGGACAACGTGGGACATCGTGGGACAACGTGGGACAACGTGGGACAACGTGGGACACCGTTGGACATCGTTGGACAACATGGGACAACGTGGGACAACGTGGGACAACGTGGGACAACGTGGGACAACGTGGGACACCGTTGGACACCGTGGGACACCGTTGGACACCGTTGGACATCGTTGGACACCGTGGGACAACGTGGGACAACGTGGGACAACGTGGGACAACGTGGGACAACGTGGGACAACGTGGGACAACGTGGGACAACGTGGGACAACGTGGGACAACGTGGGACAACGTGGGACAACGTGGGACACCGTTGGACAACGTGGGACACCGTTGGACATCGTTGGACACCGTGGGACAACGTGGGACAACGTGGGACAACGTGGGACACCGTTGGACACCGTTGGACATCGTTGGACATCGTTGGACATCGTGGGACACCGTTGGACATCGCTGGACACCGTGGGACAACGTGGGACAACGTGGGACAACGTGGGACAACGTGGGACAACGTCGGACAACGTGGGACAACGTGGGACAATGTGGGACAACGTGGGACAACGTGGGACAACGTGGGACAACGTGGGACAACGTGGGACATCGTGGGACAACGTGGGACAACGTGGAACAACGTGGGACAACGTGGGACATCGTTGGACACCGTTGGACACCGTGGGACAACGTGGGACAACGTGGGACAACGTGGGACAACGTGGGACACCGTTGGACAACGTGGGACACCGTTGGACATCGTTGGACACCGTGGGACAACGTGGGACAACGTGGGACAACGTGGGACAACGTGGGACACCGTTGGACACCGTTGGACATCGTTGGACACCGTTGGACACCGTGGGACAACGTGGGACAACGTGGGACAACGTGGGACAACGTGGGACAACGTGGGACAACGTGGGACAACGTGGGACAACGTGGGACAACGTGGGACAACGTGGGACAACGTGGGACAACGTGGGACAACGTGGGACAACGTGGGACAACGTGGGACATCGTGGGACAACGTGGGACAACGTGGGACAACGTGGGACAACGTGGGACAACGTGGGACACCGTTGGACATCGTTGGACACCGTGGGACAACGTGGGACAACGTGGGACAACGTGGGACACCGTTGGACACCGTTGGACACCGTTGGACACCGTTGGACATCGTTGGACACCGTGGGACAACGTGGGACAACGTGGGACAACGTGGGAAACCATGGAACAACGTGGGACAACGTGGGACACCGTTGGACATCGTTGGACAACGTGGGACAACGTGGGACAACGTGGGACAACGTGGGACAACGTGGGACAACGTGGGACACCGTTGGACACCGTGGGACACCGTTGGACACCGTTGGACATCGTTGGACACCGTGGGACAACGTGGGACAACGTGGGACAACGTGGGACAACGTGGGACAACGTGGGACAACGTGGGACAACGTGGGACAACGTGGGACAACGTGGGACAACGTGGGACAACGTGGGACAACGTGGGACAACGTGGGACAACGTGGGACATCGTGGGACAACGTGGGACAACGTGGGACAACGTGGGACAACGTGGGACAACGTGGGACACCGTTGGACACCGTGGGACAACGTGGGACAACGTGGGACAACGTGGGACACCGTTGGACACCGTTGGACACCGTTGGACACCGTTGGACATCGTTGGACACCGTGGGACAACGTGGGACAACGTGGGACAACGTGGGACAACGTGGGACAACGTGGGACAACGTGGGACAACGTGGGACAACGTGGGACAACGTGGGACAACGTGGGACAACGTGGGACAACGTGGGACAACGTGGGACAACGTGGGACATCGTGGGACAACGTGGGACAACGTGGGACAACGTGGGACAACGTGGGACAACGTGGGACACCGTTGGACATCGTTGGACACCGTGGGACAACGTGGGACAACGTGGGACAACGTGGGACACCGTTGGACACCGTTGGACACCGTTGGACACCGTTGGACATCGTTGGACACCGTGGGACAACGTGGGACAACGTGGGACAACGTGGGAAACCATGGAACAACGTGGGACAACGTGGGACACCGTTGGACATCGTTGGACAACGTGGGACAACGTGGGACAACGTGGGACAACGTGGGACAACGTGGGACAACGTGGGACACCGTTGGACACCGTGGGACACCGTTGGACACCGTTGGACATCGTTGGACACCGTGGGACAACGTGGGACAACGTGGGACAACGTGGGACAACGTGGGACAACGTGGGACAACGTGGGACAACGTGGGACAACGTGGGACATCGTGGGACAACGTGGGACAACGTGGGACAATGTGGGACAACGTGGGACAACGTGGGACACCGTTGGACAACGTGGGACACCGTTGGACATCGTTGGACACCGTGGGACAACGTGGGACAACGTGGGACAACGTGGGACACCGTGGGACACCGTTGGACATCGTTGGACATCGTTGGACATCGTGGGACACCGTTGGACATCGCTGGACACCGTTGGACATCGTTGGACACCGTGGGACAACGTGGGACAACGTAGGACAACGTGGGACAACGTGGGACAACGTGGGACACCGTTGGACACCGTTGGACATCGTTGGACAACATGGGACAACGTGGGACAACGTGGGACAACGTGGGACAACGTGGGACAACGTGGGACACCGTTGGACACCGTGGGACACCGTTGGACACCGTTGGACATCGTTGGACACCGTGGGACAACGTGGGACAACGTGGGACAACGTGGGACAACGTGGGACAACGTGGGACAACGTGGGACAACGTGGGACAACTTGGGACACCGTGGGACACCGTGGGACACCGTTGGACCACCGTGGGACACCGTTGGAGACCGTTGGACATCGTTGGACTCCGTGGACAACGTGGGACAACGTGGGACAACGTGGGACAACGTGGGACAACGTGGGACAACGTGGGACAACGTGGGACAACGTGGGACATCGTGGACAACGTGGGACAACGTGGGACAACGTGGACAACGTGGGACAACGTGGGACACCGTTGGGACAACGTGGGACACCGTGACATCGTTGGACACCGTGGGACAACGTGGGACAACGTGGGACAACGTGGGACACCGTTGGACACCGTTGGACATCGTTGGACATCGT